>NC_056731.1:1564311360-1564437720 GCF_019279795.1 Protopterus annectens | reverse complement strand
GAAAAAAAAATTTTAAAAAGTTTTAGAAATTGTGTATTAATTCATGTTATGTTATTCTGTTTCAAGTTAATAATATTAATAGTTCAAAACTTCGAATCAAAGGTTAGATTATTTCTGGGTTTGCTCTTCTGTTCAGATTTGTCCCCACTATGGTATACTGATCACTGACATCAACTGTGTTGAGTGAGGCTGTTGAAACATTGCATTTTTTGCTTGACACTGTTCTTCATTAAACTGATGTGTAGCCAACATTTTACGCTTCCCAATTAAGACGGATGTTTAGCTTTGCTGAAGGTGGGAGGGGCTTGGAGTTGCCATTTATAACTGAAGTTCTCTGATGCAACAGCTCCATCTGTATGTCAAATCTGGTGTTGCAGGCACACAGCTTTCCTGAAATACTAGGTCTGACATACTGATGCTGCACAGGAGCTCCATCTGTAGGGCAGAGTCAGTTAATGCAGGCATGAAGCCTATTATGAGTCCCGATACCAGCAGTACAGCTCCACCTACATGTGGAGCTGAAATTCGGGACTGCAGGCCATCTGGTTTACCATTAGCTATGCCAAGATTCACCTTGAGAGCAAATTTCTTGGTATCCATGTCTCCAGTCACACAAGGCCAATTATGCATATGATGCAGTAGTTCCCAGGGTCAGTAGAGGTTCCTCCTCATTGGTGTGGGACCACTGTTTATGTATGGCACTGTTCAGGTACATATCCTGCAGTATGGCCAGGGTTTAATATCAGTCTGTAATGTGGTGCTATGTCCTCTAGGGGTGAACGTATCACACATCCAGGGAAACCATTTTGTAACAGTGATGCTTTGTGTTCTGCAATGTTGAGGGTGGCCCTCACCTGGACATGTGAGATGATAGGGAGGTTACATTCATCTGTGATAACTAATTCCACTTGTGTAGGAGAATGGGGGGGGATACCTGCACCTAAACTGTCTGCAACAATGTTGCCAATATCTGTGCATTTGGTGAATGTGAAGCATCTTACCACTGCTGACCACAGATGCCTTGCCTTCATGTGAATCTGCTCTGTGCTGCAGTAGCCTCCTGCTATTGTTATACAATGTGCCTGTATCTGTAGTCCACTGGACAGGATAAATAAGTGGTGTGCATACGGTCTGGGTTAGATATGTGTGTGCACATTACATGCATTATGTGGGATGTCTGTGGTAAGCTTTTGCAAAGGGGCCAGCAGTGTGTGTTGTGGCTTCCACTGGCCCAGTGGGCTGCATGGATAGCATCACAGTCCTAACTAGTGAATAACTGTGTAATTACATACATACATAGCAAGGTAGTGTACTGTGCTTGTGGTGTTGTTGGGATATGTATATCCAGGCTGAGTAATGTGTGTCCACATCACAGTGTTGGATGGCAACACACATACAGTATGTTGGGATGAACACCCAGAGTGCTTCAGAAGTGTTGCCTGTACAGAAATATCTGGCCATTACCTGCGCATCCCCCACAACGCACACACATGCAACATATGGCAGAAGTAGTATGGCAGTACACATAGGTTCATAGGTTCATACTAGGCTATTTGCCCTTGGGCATTGATAAGCCTAGCCAGAATGTGTTTGTCTTTTGCCACCCAATTAAAATTGATTTTGCTATGCCCTTTTCCGAGGTTAGTATACTGTGCCTCTGTCTAACAGTGACATAGAAGTGATACCCGGGGTACAACTATGATCTCCCATCCACTCATCCAGATTCCTATGGAAGAGAGTCAATGAGGGACTCTGCCTAACCTATACTGTGAGTTCATTACAGAGTGAAGGGAGCCTCTGGGTTATGAATCTGTCCCTCCAGCATGTCCTATTTATTTCAGTGCTAAGGTTCAGGTCTCTTGAGCGTGTGGCTGTATGGGATTTTGATTTCCTGAGGTGCAGCATGTCCATTACTTCTGGGTTAGACATGGCTGTATATGTCAGGCACAGATTGCCTCTGAACAGGCAGTATGCCACTGAGTCCAGCTGGATTTTCTTTAACCGGGCAGCATATGGCATCTGTTTGAGCCCTTTGATCCTCTTGATGAGGTACTGTTGGGGTTTTTCCAATTGCTGTAGGTGTCTGGTTAGGTACATCCCAAAAGGGGCATTGTACTCAATTATAGGCCAGATGATGGATGAGTAAAGAGGCACGATGACCTCCCCTGATGTGCATGTGAATCCCTTCATGATTAGCTGGGCTATATAACATGTTTTTTAATCCACTTTGGCCACGTGGTTGTTAAATGACAGATTGCTATCAAGTTTGTTCCCCAGGTCCCCAATTACTTCTTCTGTACTTAATGGCTTAACACCTATGTGGTACTTTGCCACCAATGTGGTGGTGTGGGTATCTTTGATGAATATTGATGCTCCCCCTCCTTTTGTTGTTTGGTCCAAGTGTTGGGGCCGACAAGAATGGTAACAGGTATAACCTGGTAGTGCTGGTGTGCTCTTGGGAAACCTGAACCAGGTTTCTGTTACTGCACAGATATCGATGTCCATAATGCTAAGTAGAGTTTTGAGTGCGTGTATCTTGAGGTTTAGACTTCTGGCGTTGAGTAGCATTACTGTTAGTTCCTCATCCTTTGTGATACCTATGGATGTGGGTTTGCCTTATGAGCCTTGCCTAATAAAGGCACTATGGGTGTAGCAAGAGCCTTTGCCAAAATCCAAAAGCCCAGGGGTGACAGGTGCAAGCTGTCCCTAGCAAAGTATCGTGGCTTGTACAGCATATCATCCCAAGCTGACAGGCATTGGATCACCTTTGAATGACACCAGTACTTCAGTCAATTGTTGAAAGTGATCATCTTGCCTTGATATTGTGGCATCATTCTTGGTAAGGGTAAGATGCTACTCAAGGTCAGGGTCATACTGTCTTGGGCTACATGCTCAGAGAGCTCCTTTCTGTCTCTTTTCATGTAGTCCAGGGAGGTATGTGTCAGGTTATTCACACCAGCATGGACAATGAGTGAGTCATATTTGTACTTGCCTTGGAGTGACTTGAGTGCAATCTCCACTATGTTTCGGACTGTTATGCAGGCACAGGCGCGTATGGAAAGGTACACCAGACAGGGTCTGAGGGAGCTGACAGCATGTCGCACAGCCATGACAGATGGCATGCGTGACATTGCGAATGCTATTCGTAATTTCACAGATGTCGTTGACAGACATTGTGGGGACATACAACAGCTGCTCCACAACCAGATGTCCATGGGCCAGGGCGATGGTGTGCGTTTGCGGCATCAACGTGGCCGTATGCCGGCAACAGCACCAGCTGGCAGTCGCCGTGGACGACAACAGGCCCACTCACGCACCTCAAGTGCCAGCAGCAGCCCCAGCAATGCTGGGTTAGTGCTGTCATCAGGACGCCCCAGGAGACCACGTGCACGTGGCTCTGGACAGTCCCAACAGGGAACTGTGTCCAGTCAACACACACCCACTTCCGATGACAGTACCCAGTCTGGGTTAGGACCGGATACGGTCCGTAGCACCTCTGCCAGGCACAGGTACCGTGTCCGTGCCCACAGACACTGATCTGGATGACCTGACAGGTACAGTCTGTGGCTGTCCACAAAACCCTGTACATGGCAGCCATTATGTGGGACTGTGTGCGTGCTTACACACATGCAGAAATTTAACACCTAGGGCAAACACATACACACACACACACACTGCACCAACACTGGTCCACTCTGTACTGCTGCCCCTCACAAACACACATACACACACATGTCAATTGGTGGCACCAGTGGCTGGCTTGGGCATACCTAACCCACACCCTGTGCATATGATGACACTGTGCCACCTCCTGCATACTACAACATCAGTGCAGGAAAAGGTAAACACGTTGCTGATGCACAGGGTGACTACATAGATCTGTATAAGTAGTAACATGTTGGTAACTGTTCACTGTTCCACTATGATTGTGTGTATATCCCAGCATTCCTGCTGCAGTAACTGTATGAATGTCCTGAATTGTTATCTGCACCCATACTACTTACCAAAGTGTACCAGCTGCACACCATCACATGCTACCATTGACTATGGGAATGTGCATCATGTGCTGTATTGTAGATTCAGCTATATGTATCTGTTCTGTCACACATGCATTTACACACACCCTGCTACCCCACACATGCACATGCTCACCTGCCATTTCCATTATTTATTACCCTACATGAGTAGCTGTCGACACATGACAGGTACACATTTAAAAAGTGCACTATTTGGATTACTACCGATTTCCTCTTCTCTACCTGTACTCACAGGGTGCAGGCAACCTCATTAGTTTAAAAGTGTAGTGTGCATCAGGTACTGTGGTTCCCTGATTGCCACATCCAACATGTTTTCCATATGGAAATGCACACACAGAAACATCCCACATCCACACACTTGCCACATTCAGGTTTCAAAACACTATCTAGGTATGTTCTGGTACATGTGCGTGTTACAGTAGCATGTAGCACTATACTGAGTACTGGCAGTTGTCTGTTGTCATGTTGTTTGTATAGGGTGCTGTCAACATCGCTGTTTGTTAAGGGAAATGTGCACCCTGCAGTGCGTAGCCCCATTTGGCAAAAGCCACATCCCACCCCCAGCATTGTGCACACACACACTAACCCCACTCACACTAAAACACATACTTTCCATTTGCAAGATTCAAATTCCTACCTAACTGTGTTATGACACTAGAGATAGACACATTAGCAGAGTGCGCTATTTGCATTAGTGGGAGAAATCCTTTCTAATGCTGTACTTTGAGGGTGCTGACATCATCTGTGTTTAGGAAGAGGCATGTGCACCCTGTAGTGTGTTCTCCCAGTTGGCAAAAGGCATTTTTCCCTCACAGCATTATGCACACACACAAACCCCACTCACATACATTCCCTTTGCAGGATTCAAACCCCTACCTAATTATGTTATGACACTAAAGACAGATGCATTAGCAGAGCATGCTATACGAATTACTGGGGGGCTTTAATTCGGGTAATATAGTTATAGAGTGCTGACATCATCAGTGTTTCAAAAGGGGAATCTGCATCCTGTAGTGTACTTTCACAGTTGCTAATAGGGGCATTTCCCGCACACACATAGATGTGTTTGAGGTTTGCATATGTGGGGGATCCAGTACTCCAGTGTGATTAGTATATGGTTCGATTGCAACAATGAGGGATATACTTCAAGTGGTGAGCATTTTGAACTCATGTTTGTGATGATCAGGTCTAGTATATTTTCCCCTCTTGTGGGAATGTTGACTACTTGTTCCATAGCTAAAGAGTTTCTGAACTATGGGAACCCTAGAGCTTGGGTATTGTGTCTTGAGTAATGTTCACAGTCTATGTTTGGGTAGTTGAAGTCACCCAGTATGATGGTGTTTGCAGAGAAATCTATACTCTCCTGTGTCATCATGAAGGCTGTGTGGGATTTCTGAGTTTGAGAGGGTGATGTAAGAGCTCATCTGTGTCTCTTTCCATGTGGTCCAGGGAGGTACGTCTCAGGTTGTTCACACCAGCATGGACAATGACTGCCTCATACTTGTACTTGCTGTGGAGTGACCTGAGTGCTTGTGTTATGTGGCACATTCTATCACCCGACAGGTAGCTAAATGTGACCCTCACCTTGCTCAGTCTGGAGAGTGGGACGTCAGTGTGTCTGACTATGGCATCACCTATTATAGGTGTGTCACACATTGTGTTTGTGCCTGTTAAGAACACTGACTTTGTGAGGTCTGTGTTGCTTGTGATATGTGTTCATGTGGGATGCAGCGTGTCTGGCCATGTCATTTCTGTCCGTGGTCTGGTAAGTATCACCTTTGGTGACATAGGTATTCATATGTCAGCTGGTGAGCATTTGCAGTGTTACCTACTGAAAGTGGTACAGCTTGTTTGTTGTACAATGGACTACATGCAGCCCTGCTTACAGTAGCTATGTTTGCATGCATGTTTCCTTGCAGTTACCCTGGAATACTGATCCGACCTGCCATGCAGAGTTACACAGCTTCTGTGGACTCCTAGTGACATCTGCATAGCTTACTATATGTATGTTCATGTCTCACTTGACAGAATGTCACTGTTTCTCCTGTTCACATGCGTTGCCTGTGACACTTTGCATATGACTTACCTGGCATCTGTCCACGTGAGCAGTCATATATGCCACTGCAGGACTCTAAACCTGATGATGCACACACTCGAAACATTCCTCAGCATGGAGAACATCGCTATCTGTGCAGTAACAGATACCGGATTCAGGGCTACCAACAGCACCCCAGCACTACCAAGTTATACCTCATACCATGCTTTTCAGGCCCAAAACTTGCACAAAACCACAAAAGGGGGGGGGTGTATTGATATTCATCCAAGATACCCACACCTCCAGGTTGGTGGCAAAGCACCAAACATCAGAGACTATCCATATGCAAGTAACAATGGGTAAAACTGCCTTCCAGGTTAGAGCCTGCTACAGACCACCCTCACATACACAAGAACCGCACTTGGCCTTCCTGAAAACAGTTGGAAATATGTAGGTCTGTCCATACACCATTATATTGGGTGAGTTAAACTACCCAAACATAGACTGGGAGCATGACTGTAGCTCCAACACCCTAGCCCAAAGATTACTAGAATCTATATACCAAAATGCTATGGAACAACTTGTTACCACTCACACAAGAGGGGAAAACATACTGAACCTGATCATCACCAACATGGGGACTCTATGCTCCAGACCAGAAGTGTATCCCTCACTGGTAAGATCAGACCATAAACTAATCTCACTGGATATTCACATCCCAAGGCCACCCCCTGCACAGAAGAATACAGTCAACAACTCATGTAAAGCATGTTCACACTCCTCATAAATGATGTGGACACCTTCAAAGCCCCCTGGCCTGTTGCAAATATGGGCCAGACTGCAGATACCTGTATAAAGGCATTCTATGGACACCTTCAGGAATGCATGGATCATGCAATCCCAAATAAAAGCAAGACCCAATCCTCCAAAGGCAGACGTCATGTGTGGTGGACACCAGCCATAAACAAACTATACAATAGAAGGATGAAGCTACTAAATGATACAACAAACTCCCAAAATGTGAAGGCATCACTGATGAGTATTAGAAGAAAACTACAGGCACTCATAAGATTGTCTAAGGCCATCTTTGAGAAGATTCCACAAGACACTGAGGATAATCACAAGGCTTTCTTTAGTTATGTTAGGAACCTGGGTGGTAATTCCCAGATATGCTCAGAGGTAGTCCAAGATGTCAAAAGAAATACCAAACACACAGACATTGCCAACATCCTAGTGGACAGGTTCACTGCTAACTTCTCCCCCCCTCCACACCAAAAGGGCAAATATTTCTCTCAGCAGAGTGCTGCCCCCCCTGACATCTCAGATGCTCAGATAAGAGCTGCCCTCTCCAAAGAAATAAACACTGCATCAATGGGACCAGACAATGTCCCAGGCTGTGTCCTACATGAACTCCAAGAAGAGCTACACCCAGACATAACACTACTGTTCAATCCCAGCCTTACTACACGATATGTGGCCAAAGAGTGGCGTACAGCAACAGTGGTTCCTCTACATTTAGGTGGTGCCTTAATGGATCCTGGAGACTATCGCCCCATAAGTCTGAATAGCTTGGTCTGCAAAGCTATGGCAAGGATCATCATGAACCTCATAAATATAGATATTGGGGACCTACAGACACTGCATCATACACAGTTTGGCTTTGTTAATGGCAGATCCTGCCTCTCAAACCTGTTTGATTTCTTTGAAACAGTCACCAAGGCCACTGTCAAGGGGAAGGTGGTCTACACAGCCTACCTGGTCCTTGCATAAGCCTTTGATACAATACCCCACTTGTGCATTCTAGGGAAGCTCACCAGTGTACATATTAGCCCCTATTTCACTACATATATTGCACAGTGGCTCAAGGGCAGAACACACATGGTTAGAGTTGCTGGAGCCATGTCAGCCTCAAAACCAGTTATAAGTGGTGTCCCACAAGGCTCAGCCCTGGGATCTGTCTTGTTCAGTATATATTTATCAGAGGTACAGGCCAACATGGAAGGACTGTGGCTGAGCAAGTCACAGATGACTGCAAACTGGACGCCATAATCAACTCTCCAGCCAACACACGCATCCTCCAAAAGGGCCTCTTAGAAACAGACGACTTGTGCCACAGCCATGGCCTCAAGCTGAATGCCAAAAGTGTATAGTCATCCCCTTTGGCAAAACAAAGTGACCACAAAGTACCACATATGTGTTAATCCATTAAGTACAGAAGAAGGAATTATGGACCTTGGGGTACACAAGTTGATAGCATTCTCTCATTGACAACCACATGGCCAAAGTGGTTAGAAAAACATTTTATATAGGCCACCTCATCATGAAGGGATTCACATGTAGATCAGGGAGGACATTGTGCCTCTTTACTCATCCCTCATCATGCCCATAATTGACTACAATGCCCCTGTCGGCATGCACTTTACCAGACACCTGCAGCAACTGGAAAGACCACAAAAGTACCTCAACAAGAGGATCAAAGGGCTCAAACAGATGCCACATACTGACTGGTTAAAGAAACAGCAGCTCTACTCAGTGGCATACTGCCTCTTCATAGGCAATCTGTGCCTGACATATAAAGCCATGTCAAACCCTGACTTAATGGTCATGCTGCACCTCAGAATATCCAAATCCCATCAAGCTACACGCTGGAAAGACTTGAACCTCAGGAGTGATATACATAGGACATGCTGGAGGGACACATTCATAACTCAGAGGCTCCCTTCACTCTGGAATATTATCCCAATGCAGTTTAGGCAGAGTCACTCAGTGACTGTCTTCAAGAGGAATATTAATGACTGGGTGGGACATTGTAGGTTTACCCTGGGTATCACTTATGTGTCACTGTTAGACAGAGGCACAGTATACTAACCTTGGAAAAGGGCATAGCAAGATAGATTTACAATGCATGGTGAAAGCCACACACATTCTGGCTAGGTCTATAAATGCCCTAGGGCAGATAGCCTAGTATGAACCTATGAACAGGCAACACATTACATCTGTTCAAGCTCTTTGATACTCCTGGTGAGGTAATGTTGTGGACTTTACAGTTGATGGAGGTGTCTGCTGAGGTACACCCCACAGGGGCTGTTGTAGTCAATTGTAATGCTGATGAAGGATAACTGCAGAACCACAATGACCTCCCCTTATCTAGATGTCATAACCTTCATGATTAGGTTGGTATATGGATTGTTTCTGTTAACACTACAGCCACATGTTTGTCCAATGCAGGATATCTATCACCTTGTGTACCCAGGTCTGACATTACATGTTAAGTATGTAATGGGTTAACACCTATGTGGTAATTGGTGGTCACTTACTGTATATCCACGGAGGTTGACTATACAGTTTTCTCCATTTAACTTGCTGACATGGCTATGGCACCAGTTGTCTGTTTCTATGTGGCCCTTTTGTGGGATGCTTGTGTCAGCTGGAGTGTCAGATATGTTGGGCAGTTTGTAGTCCTCTGCAAACATGTTCAGGCACAGTCCTTACATGTTGACCTGTAACTATGGGGCATATATACCAGATGGGGAAGGTCCCAGGACCAAGCTTTGTGGGATACCTGTTATATGTGGTTTGTAGTCTGACATGACTGCAGCATGTCTGACCATGTCAGTTCTATCGTTGGTCTGGTTTGCAACCCCTTTAGTGACATAGGGGTGTATATATAAGCTGGTGAGCATATCTATATTGAACACGTAGGGTATTGTATGGAAGGCTTTGCAAGGTCCAGCTACGCTGTGTGGACCACATTGCCCTCATCAGTGACCTCAATTACTGTTTCAACTGAGTCACACATGTTTAGGGGCAGGGTCTGCAGTTAATAAACCCACACTGGGTAGGGTCGGGTGTCAATAGATCCCCAATATCTTTATGTCTGAGGTACATGCTGATCCTTTCCATAGCTGTGCAGACCAAGCTTCTCAGGATTCTGTGGTGGTTGTTTTTAGTATCCATTCAGGTGACACCTTTCTTGAGAACGACCACTGTTGTTGTACACTGCTCTTTGGGTACATATCCTGTGGTAAGGCTGACATAATGTCAGGGAGGCAGCAGTCTGCTGGGAAAGATATTTTGCATTATGGGGGGGGGGTTTGCACTGCACCTGTCAGGATGTATGTTGGCAATACGTGTGTGTGTTTGGTATGTTGTTTGTAATATTTGTGTGATCCAGAGCATATCTGGGAATTCACAACACGCTTCCTACCATCAGTTGCAGCAGCCTTGGGATTATCCTTAGTGTCCTGTACAATTTCTATCATAATAGGTTCATAGGTTCATACTAGGCTATCCACCCTAGGGCATTTGTAAGCCTAGCCACAGTGTGTGTGGCTTTTGCCACCCCTTGCTATGTGAATATTATGGCCATTTATGATTTACTTAGCTTTGCCTCTGTCTGGACATGACACAGTAAAGACCCCCAGTGTACATCTACAATTATTCATCCATTTTGCAAACTTCCTGTTGAAGAGTGTCAGTGAGGGGCTGTGCCTAACATGTAGTGGTATTCTGTTCCAGGGTGTGGAGAGCCTCAGGGTTAGGTATCTGTCTCTCCAGCACATCCTATTTGATTATGTGTTGAGGTTGACATCTCTGACTCACACAGCTCCGATGGCTTTGAGTTTTCTGGGGTGGAGCATGTCCATTACTTCTGTGTTGGACATGGACTTGTACAACAGACATACAATGCCTCTGTGTAGGCAGTATGTGACTGCATTCAGCTGTGGTGTCTACAGCCAGGCAGCATATGACATATGTGTAAAACAACGAACAGAACCAATAACAAAAACGTTTCCAGGCAGCTCAGCAGAATAATGTACGTGATAGTATGGTTAGCAAAATTGCTTTTATTCCACGAACAAGAAATAAAAATAGATTCCAGACCAATCCAAGGACAATTACTAGACACAAGCGCTTTCGCTCTGAATATTCCCAGCTTTCTCAAGTAAAAACAGTCCAATAATTACAACCCCTGCTTAAATAGCACATAGTAAATTAATTAATTGATTTCCATCTCAACTTTTAAAAAGACAGTTCTTATTTAAGTTAAAAGACATCTGCAATCCAAATACAATGGATGAGTGAGTAACCATTCATCCAAAATCAAGTTGTTCAATATTAAATATTAGATTGTATACTCACAGTTGTAAAATCATCAAAATTACATTTTTTACATGTAATTTAAAAACAAATAGTTTAAAAACAAATAATTTAATATTAAATATCCCATTTACTTTTTTACGGAATGAATAATAAAATAATTCAGAGTGCTGAAATTATACCGATATGTCAATTCCTTTAAAATCCAAACCATTAAAAATACTGAACAATATTCCAAAAGATGTAAAAGCAGACAGGGGAGTGTCACCAGCGGAAAATAAAATGAAAGTTGGAAAATGGGAATGTCAGTTCCCAATGAGCAACTGTCATAGCCTTGCCCTTCTTAATCTTAACACTGAGCTGATACTTATGGTGTCATTAAGTCCAGGTGGTTTTCCTGCATCTAGCCTCAGCTGCCATATGAGCTCCCTGTATTCCAAAGTGGCCTCCCAGTCCCCTCCCCTGACATCAGGGGTGACCTGCTCAAGAACTATGAACTTCAACTTGAAGTTGGGGCAGCTGAGAGAGTGCTTATAGAAAGCATTGTTTTCTTTTTTCTTTTCTATGTTGTAATAATGCTCATAGAGCCTCTTTCTTAATTCCCTTTCAGTTTTCCCTACATAAAAACTTGAGCAGGTCGTGCATAAGCCCAAGTAAACTACCCCCTTTGTGCCACAAGAGAAAAAAACATGCGGTTGAATGCTGAATTTTCTTGATTTAAGAAATAAATTGGGTTCGTTCAAAATTGCATGACACTTACTGCAGGCTCCACATTTAAAAGTCCCTCTGCGTGGTTGCTGCCTGCTTTCATGCAACCGTGGTCTCCTCTCAAACAGTTCTTTAAAATTGGTACCTCTCTTTCTAATAAATTTTGGCTTAGAAGGAAGGTTCTGTTTGAGATCCTCGTGAGATGTGAGAACTGACCAATATTTCGAAACCACCCTTTCTATCTCCAGGGCATTACTGGAGTATGTGTAGATGAATTTGTTGCCTAGTTGATCCACACTAGGTGCCGGGGAAGGGGTTAAATTCATTGAACCTTTGCCAAGAAGTGGTGCATAGGAAGAATCCCTTAGCGCCCTTACCTCTGCTGTTAATGTTGTTAATAAATCCAAGGGATACCCACGTTTGAGAAACATAGAGTGTAGCGTTGTGATTTCTTTGTTAAAATCTTCAAACTTGCTACACATCCTGGAAGCCCTAATTAACTGCCCCTTAACTATTCCTTTTTTCTGATAAAAGGGATGTAAACTGTTGTAGTGCAGTAATGAGTTAGAAAAAGTGGGCTTCCGGAAGATCTTAGATTGAAAACCACCGGTTATCTGATCCTTGTAGATAGTGGCATCCAGGTAATGAAGCTCAGTGCTACTAACAGAATATGTAAACCGGAGAAAGTTAGTGGTAGTGTTTATGTAGCTTAAAAAAGCAGTTAGCTCATTTTCAGTACCTCCCCAAAGGATGCAGATGTCGTCCAAATACCTGTGGTAATAAACCAGTTGTTTTTCCCAAGATGGTGTAAAAATATATGTACACTCCCATCTATGGAGGACCACATTAGCATAGAGAGTGGCACAGGAGGCTCCCATAGCCACCCCCTTGCATTGTTTGAAAAGTTCCCCATTAAAAAAGATGAAATTATTTTCAAGTACTACCCTCATTAGGTCCACAACTAAGTTGGTTGAATTATTATTTATTGAAAGACACCACCAATGACCTTCCGGTAACACGCACCGAATTTACCCAGATTCTGGCTATGTTAACTCCCATTCTAACATAACAAGATTGGCGAAAATAGGGGCACAAGATGCCCCCATAGCCACTCCTTTACACTGTCTAAAAAATTCCCCTTGGAAATGAATATAATTATGATCAAGTACTAATCCCATCATGTCAGAATTAAGACAATTTCTATCCCAATTCATACTGGAAAAATTTCTCAAACTATTGCAAAAATATTCAAGTCCAATATCTCTGGGTATACATGAAAATAAATCTACCACATCAATGGTAATAAAAATAAGTCCTGCATTCCAAATATTAGGCGTAAGTTTACTCTAAAAATTCCAAGAATCCTTAGTTAAATGTGATATATTCTCATAAATGGATTTAGTCCATCTGTCAATAGCTACACCCATATTATATGTTTTAGATCTAGAACCAGAAATAATAGGTCTAAAAGGAGGGTGTGTTAAACTCTTATGTACCTTGGGAATGCCTATAATATTAGCCAGTGTAGGATATTCAACTTTCAAAAAATATTGGGAAGGAATCCTAGCTTTGTATATAAAACAGCTCCAAATATTAAAAAGTTATTGGAAAAAGCAGCATATAGTACATATCCTAAAAAGAAATCCACTGGTACTCAAAAATGTGGATCTTGTAAGCAATGTAGAAATATAAATGAAGTGGTAGATATTAAGTTAGAGGATATTAATAAGACACGTGTTAGATGTAGGGCAGGTAATTGTAACACCAAACAGGTAGTATATCTTGCTACATGTAACGCCTGCCCAGCATTTTATATAGGTAAAACCGAGAGACAGTTAAGAAAATGCATATATGAGCATTTGTACAAAATTAAGGTAAAAGATAAAAATAATGCACAATTTAAATTTGCTATAGATCAAGTGGATATATTGTCACAAGGTGGGAATTGGAAAGCATTATTAGCAATGAAAGAGAGTAAATGGCAAATATTGACAGATGCCACCAAATTTCCTGGCATCAATGAAAGTATAAGCATCAAGCCACTTCTCACCTTGACATAGTATTGTATTTGTGCATTTGTATTATTATTTATGCATTCACATTTTTATATATATATTTATATATATTTATACATAAAATTTTTTTTTAATATTTTTTAATATTTTAATATTTTATTTTTTATGTAATATAGTATAGTATGCAGTTAAATGTTTAGTCAGGATTTATATTAGTATTTTTACATTTTTATATGATACTTAGATTACAATTAATTATGTGCAGCATGAAAATGTATGTATTTTACATATTTTATTCAATATATTAGTATGTCTCTTTAAGTTCATCAATTTGAAAAGTTTTTGGCGCCAAAATATTTTTTTAAACAAGTGATTTTAAATGTTACATGGTTCTGAAGAAGTCTGTAGATTACAGATGAAAGCGCTTAACCAGATAATTTGTTTTTAATGTGTAACATCAGATGATTCGTGTTTAACTGTGTGGATTATATTTTATTAAAGAATTCTTCTCTGTTCGAGCTGTGCCGTATTTTGGGTAGCCAGCACCAGCATCTACTTTTACATTTCATTAGTTCTCCTATCTTTGCATTCCAGGTCCTCCCCACCTTTGTTTGCAATCCTATGCCTCCCCTATCCTGTTTTGCAGGTTTCTGCATGTAGGCTTGTCTACTGTCGATTAACGCCGTGAGTTGATTGGTGTTAATTGCTCATTAGTACGCCAATTACCCTGCTTCGACATTTCCTTCTTTTCTTCCCCTGACCTTCCTCTTTGTGCTATTGTTCGCGGCGCGTGCATCCGCTTACCGGGTTTCGACGCAGTTCATCCCGTACACATGTGCTTTCAGGCACCATGTGTGCTCTCAACTAAATGGTCCTATACCCTCCTCCCCACCCTGTCCTTCAGCTTTGTAGCAATGGCCAGGCCAGATTTGCATTGCTCCAATGTGCTTACTGATACGGTGGCACACCCTCTGCTGATGTCATGTATCACCTTTGATACACTCCTCAGTGTTATAGCACTGCGTCAGGTACATCCTTAATCCGTGGGGCGTTTGCGATTCAGTATTACCTGCCTCATTTGCATGGCATTGACTACTAATTCATAGTTACAGCCGAACACTGTCCCGGGCCCTGGCAACCCTTGCGCCTTGCTTGTGGTGTGCCATGCCTACCATTGCATATTATGGTGCAATCCTAATTTGTCTTTCATTGCGATTTTCTGCCATTTTTATATATTTCCTTTGTATTCCTGTTTGCACACACATGCCCTGCGGTTGTACTGTGCGTTACTGTGGACATGACATTAAATGTTGTTTTTTAGGTGTTGTGCATCTTTTCTTGTGCCATTGGCTGTGTATTTGGCCATTGGCATATCTTAACTTTGTAATACATGCATCTGGTCCGCTTCCATACCTCCGATGTTCTGTTTGGGAAAATGTAAACCGTGTTTTTTGGTTTACATTTCCATGGGCTTGCGCTACGCCTGCACCACTTCGTAAATTGCTGTATGCCTTCATTAGCATGGTGCGACACTGCGCTTGGGGTGATTTGCATACCTTTGCCGAGGGCTACGTAGCTCTGGCATACGCCGATAGTGCATGTGGGATTGGTTCGTACCTGAATCGCTTGGCTGACATATTTGGCGTTATACCGCCTACGCTACGCCTGCGCCTGGTGCAAGCTTCATGAATCCAGGGGAGAGTCTTCTATGAAAAAGAAAAAGAAATGTATGAAATGAATCAAATAAGAATTAAGAATTTACTATATAAGCAAAAGTACTGTTTACAAGGAAGGAAAGAAGAGATAGCACCATATTTAAATACATTGGTGAAAGAAAATAAAAGATAAGTTAAAGGACAAAGAAGGAAAAAAGTAACAACTCAAAGGGATATGTGAAATTGTTAAAGAACATATAAGACAATCATTTATTAAAAAAGATACAAAGCAAAATCAAAAGTATGAAGTTAATGGGTTAGTTAAATAAGATAATGAAAGTTTAGAACAAAGGGGTTAGAGTTAAATAAGGTATTAAAAGATATTAATTTGAATACAGCGACAGGAACAGATGGTACTGAATGTCATACATATATTGAAATGAAAATTTGGCAAAAAGTAATATTTCTAGAACTATTGAATGAGTGGCTAGAGTTGGGAATAGTAGGTGAATAAATATGTACTGGTGTAATAATATTTATATGGAAAAAAGACATAAAGAACTGGAGACCGACAGTATTGAATAATACAGACTATAAAATATTAATGAGAGTAATAATTAAAAGATTAACAAAAAATAGATAAGTTACTTGATCAAACAATATTCAACAGAAAGGAAAAGGAATTCAAAATTTATTATGGATAATAAAAGAAGCAATAAATGACATTCTAAACAGGAAAGTGGAAGCAAAGATCATGATAGGAGATTTAAGTAAGGCATTTGACAAAATACAATATGATTATTTATGGGGAAATTTAAGAAGCATATAGTATAAGTAGAAAATAATACAGTTAATTTAATTAGTATATGAAAGGAATAATGTCAGAATAAATGTGAATGGATGGATAACTGAGAAAATAAAAAACAGATTGTGGAATAAGGCAGGAATGTCCAGATAGCAGTATCCTGTTTTCTTTAGTTATGAATGTTATAGTGAATAAGATTAATGAAATGATAGATATTGCAGGACATAAGATGACAGAATAATTATAAATACATATAATGTGGATTACCTTTCTTTCAAATCTTGAAGCCCATAATACTGACATTCAAAATCTCGAGATGACAATACTGACAGCAACACAATCATGAATGGCTGACGTTACCTAGGGCAAGTAAACACTTGTCCAACACCAAAAACAAACACAATCGGCAGATATAACAACCACCTATGTGGGGGGCTATGCCCCCCACCCCAATCACACCCAACTTATATATATATATATATATATATATATATATATCTATATATCTATATATATATATATATATATATATATATATATATATATATATATATATATACATATATATCTATATAAAACTCTGGGATCACACTACAATGAATAAAAGGGCATATTTCTACATGCTGGGTAATTGTTCACTTGCCCTGGGAAACTTCAGCCATTCTTGCTTGTGCTGCTGTTGGTATTGTCATCTCAAGAATTTGAACGTCGGTATTATGGGCTAGGAAATTTAGAAGTAGACTCCTATAATGTATAATATATACTTACGCAGATGATATTGTGATAATTACTAGAAATAAAGAAAGGATGAAAGAGATAAGTGAGAAGCTAAATAAATTACTATGAAAGATTGGCTTATGTTTAAATGAATAAGAAAGTAAAGGTTTTGGATGGGAGAGAAATATAGCAGACATAAAATGTAATGAAGAATCTATAGAGGTGTTAGGAATATTATTATTAGGATTAAATGATTATAAGAATAAGCAATGGGTAAAGGTATTCCAAGAAATAAAGGAGACAGATATGTAACTTTTGGAAAACATTTAGGTTATCATATAAGAAGAAAGTGCATTTGATAAATTCTATCAAATTAGGTAAAATAGCATATATAGCTAACATTTATACAATGCCAACACAATATGAGAAAGAATTAATGTCTATTATATTTCCCTTTATATGGGGGTCAAGGCTGAACCCAGTTAAGAGGGGGATTTTGTATCTGAAAGAAGAGCTAGGGGGATTAGGTTTAATAAATCTGCAGAATCTCTGAATCTATATAGAGCTTTGAAAGGATATTACAATAAAAATAAGAATTTGATAGAGCTTATTTTATCTCACAAGTATAAAAGTTTTGGGGAAAAATAGAAGTAAAGAAAAGGGGCAAATATGTGATTAATGAAAAAGTACAGAAATATCAAAATAATATTATATTGTGGAGATTAAAAATGAATGAGATTGGAAAGAATGGAATTCAAATATTATGAAAACATATTGGGCAGGATTCACGAAGGCTTACACGGAGTTTAAGAGTAGTGTAAGCCTCCGTGTAAGCCTCCCGATCCAGGAACAGCCCAAACCTCCATGTAAGAGACTAGCTAAAACGTCTCTTACATGGACTGCATAAATGCTCAATACCTCATTTGCAGCTGAAAGATATGCAAATGAGGTATTTAAGCGATACAGGAAGCCCAAACCAGTCCGTGTAATGGACGTTTTAGCTGCAGAAATGTACTCAGCTGACAACTGAGTACATTTTTGCAAAATTACAGCTATGTCAGCTCCAAATAAAGGTTGCATATGTGTCATCTAGCATGCCAATGGCCAAATATGTGGCCATTGGCATTAAAAAGTGATGCAAAATTATGTAAAATAACATTTTTTTTTGGGGGGGGGGATTTTGATGTTTAACTGCAGCGCACACCCGCACAAACAGGGTGCGCTGCCTAAAAGTGAAAAACGAAGCTTATAAGCCCACAGTTGTGGGTTTTATGTAGTACATGGAATGACAATGCAGGGACTAGCAGACCAAAAACAATATGGCCACCGTGTAGTGGTTGCCAAGGGGGGGAAGCTCAGTATAAGAGATGTAACTAAACATTACTAGGCAATCCTATGTAAATGAGGGTTACAATACTGAATCACACTGCCACATAGCTAATGAGCACTTTCCGAGTAGTGTAAGAGTTACAGAAGGGGGAGGAATAGAGTAAGAGGTAGGTGACATCACGGGGGGGAATGATAGAAATAAATGTATCACATTGGAGAGCAGTGTAACGTGACAGATGACAGACAGACATCATGGAGAGAGGTGTGTCTCAACAGAACACTAGGAAAGTCAAGAAATAGAGGGTGTACACTATCCCTACACTCAAACTTTCATGATATACGTGCATCTTGCGTGTGCAGTGTAAGGCAGGCTCACCATGTGGGCGTGTTGCAAACTGTTTAAAACAGTTTCTTGCGTCTGCGTGTGTAAGGCAATGTAAACATCAGGAAGCCTGTTGCCTGATGTATAAGGCTGTGTGCGCGTGTTTTCCCATGAATCAGCCAAGTCCAAACCGTGTAAGTATGTGTGCGCGGGTCTAAGCCACTGTGAGCGTGCTTATGCTGGTGTGCACATTGCTCCCCCTGAGGAAACAGAGAGGAAAAAGGAAACAACCAGATTACAAGGAAGCTGTCAGAGAATACTGCTGGAGTTAATTGGTGATAACAATTAGAAGCAGGCAATTACACAGGCAGACTAGAAGCCTTTAGTAGCCAGCACTTAAAACACTGCAAACAGCAGTGCAGGATGTTTCTCTCAAGAGATACTGCAAGAAAGGAGTAAGCTATCAGAATTGAAAACTGAAAAAGCTGAACTCAGAGCAGAAATGCTAGGGGCTGCCATAGCTGTTATAATCAGGCATAGGCGAATTGCTGAGGGTGGTGACAATGCAGATGCTGACAGACAACCCAGAGTGAGGAGAAGGAGAAGAGTATACAGGCCCAGGGTCACCTACCATGGGTTACATGAGCTGGAGATAGTAGAGCGCTACAGAGTGGACAGAGACCTTCTGCAGCAAATTGTTGAGCTGTGCAGGCCACGTCTCACACACAGAACCAACAGAGGGGAACCCATCCCAGTGGAAACCAAGGTATGTGTTGGCCTAAGAATACTAGCAACAGGTACCTTCCAGAGACCAACTGGTGATATGATGGGGATATCACAGGCATCAGCCTCCAGGGTACTGCACCAGTTCCTGGATGCCATGTCAGCACATGCCAGTGATCATGTATATTTCCCTAATGCCCATGAGGTTGTGGCCAGCAATATGCGTCTCTTCCAGCAAATAGCGGGATACCCTGAGGTACTGGGTGCAATAGACTGCACACATATGCATCAAAGCACCAGCCGGTGAGCGGGGTAGAGCCTATATTAACCGCAAGGGATTCCCCTCCATCAACTGCCAGGTTGTGTGTGATGCCCAGGGCATAATAATGAATGTGTGTGCTGGCTGCCCTGGGAGCTACCACGATTCCCACATCTGGCATCTGACGCAGCTGTACCAATCATTTGCCAGTGGGGACTTCCCACACGGACACCTAGTGGGGGATGCAGGTTATGCACTTGAGCCATGGCTGATGACACCCATCAGAAATGCACACACACCTGAACAGGAACGCCATAATGAGGCACACGCACAAACACGTAATGTCATAGAGCGTGTGTTTGGGCTGCTCAAGTCACGGTTCCGGTGTCTGGACACATCTGGTGGAGCCTTGCAGTACACACCAACTAACTGTACCCAAATGATCATGATATGTGCTATGCTACATAATATGATTCTGCAGAAACAGCTGCAGCAGGACCAGCATAGGGCTGGGCCAAACATACCCCCACCATTGCCAAGGCCACCACAGGCAGAGGCTGACTCGGAGGAGGAACAACCTGACCTTGCCCCAGTAGGCAGAAGTAGGCATGCCCAGTATGCCCTGGCCTTGGCAAAGAGGCAACGCATAGCACATACACTGGCTCAGTAGGAACACTGGGACTGATACCCCCTCCGACTCACTCATATAGTAACAGGGACGCCTAACATGACACAACCTGCTTCCAAACATGTACAGGGAGTGTAGTATGTGCATCCAACAGAGGCAGCCCTGCAGCACCACCTGAGGCATGAATGCCATGTGTTAAGTAATGTAACACCATGTACCATATGCACACCTGAGGACCCTGACTAACATCCACCCTCACCAATCATGAACCACAAAACACAAACCCACCTTCATAAGGTACCACAAGGGATGGGAACCTAGATGTAATGCTACCCAATGCCAGAAGTATAAACAGCAAGATCGTGCAGTGTAAACGCACACAGTATAGAGAATGTAGATATCAGTGCTGTAAGAGAAAACTGGGTCAAAGCCCACATCAGCACCCTAACACTACCAGGTCACACCTCATACAGTGATGTACAGCTGCAAAACATGGAACAAGCTACAAAACGAGGGTGACTAGCAATAAATGTCATGGATAACCACACCCCCATGTTGGTACCACAACAAGAAGCAGCATGGATTAGCCATGGTCAAATACCAATGGCTAAAACTGCCTACCACTATATAGCTTGCTGCAGACCACTGTCCTAATAGCAGGAACTGCACCAGGCCTATGTTGGAATACATGAAGATATCAAGCCCCCCAAACCATATTATATTGCTTGACTGAAAATACCTACACATACACCATAGTTTCATAGTTTCATAGTTTACTACTAGGCTATCTGCCCTAGTGCATTTATGAGCCTAGCCATAGTGATGTGGCTATTGCCACCCCTTATAGTGGTAATAAGTGTACAGAATAGATTCCGAATATTGTGCCTCTGACTTAGTAGTGATACATTATGACCCCTTTACTTAATCGAATTAATTGACTGTGCCTATGTCTAGTAGTGACACAGGGAGGACCCCTGGGGTAAACCTACAATCTCACATCCACTTGTCCAGATTTCTCTTGAAGAGAGTCAGTGAGGGACTCTGTCTAACATGAACTGGGATTCTGTGCTAGAGTGTGAGAAGCCTCTGAGTTATGAATCTGTCCCTCCAGCATGTCCTTTACATGTATGTGCTGATGTTCAAATCTTTAGCTCTCATGGTTCTGGTGGATTTGGATTGCTTGCAGTGGAGCATGTCCATCAAATCCTAATTGGACGTGGTCTTGTATGTCAGGCATAGGTCACCTGTAAGTAGGCGGTATGCTACTGAAGAGAGCTGGATTTTCTTTAGTCTGGAAGCATATGACATGTGTTGTAGACCCTTGATCCTCTTGGTAAGGTACGTTTGGGGTCTCTCCAGCTGTTGTAAGTGCTGGGTGAGGTACATACCAAATGGGGCTTTGTATTCAATCATGGGCCTGATAAGGGAGAAGTATAGGGGTACAATGACCTCCTTTGATCTGGATGGAAAACCCTTCATGATAAGGTGGGCAAGATAGAAAGTCTTTCTAACCACTTCAGCAACATGGGTGTCAATGCTTTCTATAAGCACTCTCTCAGCTGCCCCAACTTCAAGTTGAAGTTCATAGTTCTTGAGCAGGTCACCCCTGATGTCAGGGGAGGGGACTGGGAGGCCACTTTGGAATACAGGGAGCTCATATGGCAGCTGAGGCTAGATGCAGGAAAACCACCTGGACTTAATGACACCATAAGTATCAGCTCAGTGTTAAGATTAAGAAGGGCAAGGCTATGACAGTTGCTCATTGGGAACTGACATTCCCATTTTCCAACTTTCATTTTATTTTCCTCTGGTGACACTCCCCTGTCTGCTTTTACATCTTTTGGAATATTGTTCAGTATTTTTAATGGTTTGGATTTTAAAGGAATTGACATATCGGTATAATTTCAGCACTCTGAATTATTTTATTATTCATTCCGTAAAAAAGTAAATGGGATATTTAATATTAAATTATTTGTTTTTAAACTATTTGTTTTTAAATTACATGTAAAAAATGTAATTTTGATGATTTTACAACTGTGAATATACAATCTAATATTTAATATTGAACAACTTGATTTTGGATTGTATTTGGATTGCAGATGTCTTTTAACTTAAATAAGAACTGTCTTTTTAAAAGTTGAGATGGAAATCAATTAATTAATTTACTATGTGCTATTTAAGCAGGGGTTGTAATTATTGGACTGTTTTTACTTGAGAAAGCTTGGAATATTCCGAGTGAAAGCGCTTGTGTCTAGTAATTGTCCTTGGATTGGTCTGGAATCTATTTTTATTTCTTGTTCGTGGAATAAAAGCAATTTTGCTAACCATACTATCATGTACATTATTCTGCAGAGCTGCCTGGAAATGTTTTTTTTAGCATATGACATATATTTGAGACCCTTTCTAACTCTTGGTGAGGTACCTTTGAGGTCTTTCTAACTGCTGCAGGTGCCAGGTAATGTACATCCCAAATGAGGCATTGTACTACATTATGGGTCTGATAAGGGAACAGTATAGGGGCACAATGACCTTTGTTGATGTAGATGTGAATCCTTTCATGATACAGTGTCCAATATAGACAGTCTTCCTAGCCAAATTGGCAATGTGACTGTCACATAACAGGTTACTGTCCACTTGTGTCACTAGGTCCCTGATTACTCCTTCCATACATAATGGTTTACCACCTATGTGGTAATTTGTGTGTACCTTGTTTTGTATTTGGTGGTACATTCATACTGTCCACTGTCTTCAGGACAGCGGGGTGGGGTTCCTGTGTGTGAGAGTGTGGTCTGTAGCATGCTACAGACTGTACAGCAGTCTTGCCTATGTTTAGTTGCACATGGGTGGACTGCAATGATGTAAGCATTGTCAGTTAACTGGACATATAGGTGTCTCTGCTGAATAGGGATACTCACCCTCCTTTTATGTTTTGTTCCAGGTTTTGTGGCCATAACACATGATATGTGGTATTAACTGGCAATGCTGGTGTGCTGTCAGGAAGCTTGCAGCAGGTTTCTATCACTGGACAGACATCGATGTTCTCCATACTGTGGAGGACCTCAGGAGCATGCATATTGAGGTTTACACGTCTGGCATTGATCAGCATTACCCTTCTGTTTCTTTCCAGTTTTGTTTTCTATGGTGGTGGGTTAGTCTTTTTGGCCTTGCCTACAAAAGGATCTCTGTAGGTTGCAAAAGCCTTAGGCAATATCCAGACACCCATGGGTAACAGGTGCAAGCCATCCCTGGAACAGCAGCATGTCTCACTATGGAGTCACCTATTACAACTGTATCAGGCATGTTGTTTCACCTTCTGTCCTGTGACTGTTTGGCACACCAGCTTTGTGTACTATGTGTTACATGTGCTATGTCTGGAGGTTGTTTTATTGGGTGTCTGCTTTGGAGGCTTGTGTTGGTGTTGTGTGTTTGTAATTAGGGCCTCTGGGAATGTTTTGTGTTTATGTGTTTGGTTTACAGTCGTTGTAGGTCTATGTGGGACTGGGTTTGTGGTGTATGTGGTTACCTTGTCCTCCTGACTAGTTTTGACAGTACTGATTTGGGGGTGCTCAGGCTCCGGTTTGGCTACCTGGTTGCGTCTATCACATATATTTGTATTTATTGGGGTGAGTTGTTGTTGTGTGTGTACTTGGGACAGGTGTCACATTGCCTCTGGATTCACAGATTCTACTTGCTTTGCCTGGCCTTAGTGGATTGTATATGTGGACACATTTTATTGCCATACTAGTGATCACTGATTACTTCACTTTTTATGTTTGATCTATCATGTGGTAGCTTCCTCATTCTCTTCAATGGTTTAGTAATTGCTGGAGTCCAGCATGCCAGATGCCTGGGTGTATGGCATTGTGTCTTGTTGTTATTTGTGATTGCAGACTCCAAGCACTCTTGGCTGTGTTCATGGAATGCCTGTATAACATGTTCTGCAGTGTGTCCCATATTCTGGACTTGCACTGGGCCTTTCATGGATTCCGCATTGGTTTGTAGGGGTGCAAGCTATGCTTTATACATGTGTTTCACTGTGGTGTTCTGGCCAGGGACTGGGGTCGGGATGTGTAACTACAGTGTGATTACTCTATGGTCTGGTCTTACCAGTGAGGGATACACTTCTCTTCTTGACATCCAGTACACATATTTTTGATTATCACATCCAGTATGTTTACCCCTCTTGTGGAAGTGTTAAATTTTGCATGTCCATTTTGTTTGATGGATTCTGGGAAATTTTCTACAAATGTGTCGGTGCTAGTATAATACAAAGAGTATAGTGACAAACTTCTCAAAAGCTGACTTCACACTTCTTCAGACTGAGATGGTATCCTTTAAGCCCACTGGGCTAGTGGAAACCACAACACACAATGGTGACTCCTTCACAAACGCTTTCTACAGACATCTCCAAGAAAGCATGGACCATGCAATCACAAATAAAACCAAGACCCTCTCCACCAAGGGAAAGTGGCCTGTCTGGTGGACCCCAGCCATAAACGAACTGTATAACAAAAGAAAGATACTAATGCAAGACAGAGCTAAATCTCCTAAAGGGAAGGCAGCTGTGATCAGCACTAGTAAAAAGCTACATTCTCTCATAAGGAAATCTAAGGTCAACTGTGAGACAAAAATCACCAAAGACAATAAAGATAACCACAATGCCTTCTTCAGTTATGTCAGAAACCTGGGTGGGAACCCTCAGATATGCTCAGAGTTGGTACACAACAACATAAATTTCAGTGACCCGACAGATATTGGCAACATTCTGGCAGACAGGTTTAGTGCAATTTTCTCCCTCCCTCACCCCCAAAAGAAGATAGTTATCACAACTGAATGTAACCTCACTGTCATCTCAGATGTCCATGTGAGAGCCGCATTCAGCAAAGACAAAAACACAGCATCAATGGGACCTGATGGTATCCCCAGTTGCATGCTATGTGAACTCAAAGAGAAGCTAAACCTGTATATAAAAATGCTATTTAACCTTAGCCTTGCTACAGGATATGTACCTGAACACAGGCGTACAGCAACAGTGGTCCCACTCCACAAAGGAGATGCCTCCACAGACCCTGGGAACTACCACCACACAAGCTTAACCAGCCTTGTCTACAAAGCTATGGAAAGAGTCATTATGGAGCTCTTAAACAGAGACATTGGTGACCTACAGACTCTTGATCCCACCCAGTTCAGCTTTGTAAAGGGCAGATCCTGCCTTTTGAACCTAGTTGACTATTTTGAAACTGTCAGTAGAGCCATTGATGAGGGCTAAGCGGTCCACACAGCCTACCTGCACTTGGCTAAGGCCTTTGACACAATACCCCACTCAGGCATCATAGACAAGCTCAACAGCTGAAATATAAATCCATATGTCACAGGATAGGTTGCAAAATGGCTAAAAAACAGAACACATAAAGTCGAAATTGCAGGTGCCTTGTCAGATTCAAAGCCAGGGACCCCTCTTATTTGGCATTTACTTTTCAGATGTGAAAGCAAACATAGGAGGGTTGTGGCTGACAAAGTTTGCAGATGACTGCAACCTAGGCACCATAGTGAATACATCAGCCGGCACACACATCCTACAGAATGCCCTCACAAAAACAGATAGCTGGTGCCGGAATCATGGCCTGAAACTGAATGCAACTGATGTGTAGTCATCCCCTTTGGGAGGAACAAAGTGCCCACATATTAACACATAGACAGCAACCCACTGAGCACAGAAAAAAAAATCAGACACCTGGGGACCCATGTAGATAGTGACCTCTCATTTGACACCCATGTTGCCGAAGTGGTTAGAAAGACTTTCTATCTTGCCCACCTTATCATGAAGGGTTTTCCATCCAGATCAACGGAGGTCATTGTACCCCTATACTTCTCCCTTATCAGGCCCATGATTGAATACAAAGCCCCATTTGGTATGTACCTCACCTAGCACTTGCAACAGCTGGAGAGACCCCAAAAGTACCTTACCAAGAGGATCAAGGGTCTACAACACATGTCATATGCTTCCAGACTAAAGAAAATCCAGCTCTATTCAGTAGCATACCGCCTACTTACAGGTGACCTATGCCTGACATACAAGACCATGTCCAATCAGGATTTGATGGACATGCTCTACTGCAAGCAATCCAAATCCACCAGAACCATGAGAGCTAAAGATTTGAACCTCAGCACATACATGTATAGGACATGCTGGAGGGACAGATTCATAACTCAGAGGCTTCTCACACTCTAGCACAGAATCCCAGTTCATGTTAGACAGAGTCCCTCACTGACTCTCTTCAAGAGAAATCTGGACAAGTGGATGTGAGATCGTAGGTTTACCCCAGGGGTCCTTCCTGTGTCACTACTAGACAGAGGAACAGTCAATTAATTTGATTAAGTAAAGGGGTCATAATGTGTCACTACTAAGTCAGAGGCCCAATACTCGGAATCTATTCTGTACACTTATTACCACTATAAGGGGTGGCAATAGCCACATCACTATGGCTAGGCTTACAAATGCACTAGGGCAGATAGCCTAGTAGTAAACTATGAAACTATGAAACTATGGTGTATGTGTAGGTATTTTCAGTCAAGCAATATAATGTGGTTTGGGGGGCTTGATATCTTCATGTATTCCAACATAGGCCTGGTGCAGTTCCTGCTATTAGGACAGTGGTCTGCAGCAAGCTATATAGTGGTAGGCAGTTTTAGCCATTGGTATTTGACCATGGCTAATCCATGCTACTTCTTGTTGTGGTACCAACATGGGGGTGTGGTTATCCATGACATTTATTGCTAGTCACCCTCATTTTGTAGCTTGTTCCATGTTTTGCAGCTGTACATCACTGTATGAGGTGTGACCTGGTAGTGTTAGGGTGCTGATGTGGGCTTTGACCCAGTTTTCTATTACAGCACTGATATCTACATTCTCTATACTGTGTGCGTTTACACTGCACGCATCTTGCTGTTTATACTTCTGGCATTGGGTTGCATTGCATCTAGGTTCCTATCCCTTGTGGTACCTATGAAGTTTGTGTTTTTGTGGTTCATGATTGGTGAGGGTGGATGTTAGTCAGGGTCCTCAGGTGTGCATATGGTACATGGTGTTACATTACTTAACACATGGCATTCATGCCTCAGGTGGTGCTGCAGGGCTGCCTCTGTCGGATGCACATACTACACTCCCTGTACATGTTTGGAAGCAGGTTGTGTCATGTTAGGCGTCCCTGTTACTATATGAGTGAGTCGGAGGGGGTATCAGTCCCAGTATTCCTACTGAGCCAGTGTATGTGCTATGCGTTGCCTCTTTGCCAAGGCCAGGGCATACTGGGCACGCCTCCTTCTGCCTACTGGGGCAAGGTCAGGTTGTTCCTCCTCCGAGTCACCCTCTGCCTGTGGTGGCCTTGGCAATGGTGGGGGTATGTTTGGCCCAGCCCTATGCTGGTCCTGCTGCAGCTGTTTCCGCAGGATCATATTATGTAGCATAGCACATATCATGATCATTTGGGTACATGTAGTTGGTGTGTACTGCAAGGCTCCACCAGATATGTCCAGACACCGGAACCATGACTTGAGCAGCCCAAACACACGCTCTGTGACATTACGTGTTTGTGCGTGTGCCTCATTGTGGCGTTCCTGTTCAGGTGTGTGTGCATTTCTGATGGGTGTCATCAGCCACGGCTCAAGTGCATAACCTGCATCCCCCACTAGGTGTCCGTGTGGGAAGTCCCCACTGGCAAATGATTGGTACAGCTGCGTCAGATGCCAGATGTGGGAATCGTGGTAGCTCCCAGGGCAGCCAGCACACACATTCATTATTATGCCCTGAGCATCACACACAACCTGGCAGTTGATGGAGGGGAATCCCTTGCAGTTAATATAGGCTCTACCCCGCTCACCGGCTGGTGCTTTGATGCGTATGTGCGTGCAGTCTATTGCACCCAGTACCTCAGGGTATCCCGCTATTTGCTGGAAGAGGCGCATATTGCTGGCCACAACCTCACGGGCATTAGGGAAATATACATGATCACTGACATGTGCTGACATGGCATCCAGGAACTGGTGCAGTACCCTGGAGGCTGATGCCTGTGATATCCCCATCATATCACCAATTGGTCTCTGGAAGGTACCTGTTGCTAGTATTCTTAGGCCAACACATACCTTGGTTTCCACTGGGATGGGTTCCCCTCTGTTGGTTCTGTGTGTGAGACGTGGCCTGCACAGCTCAACAATTTGCTGCAGAAGGTCTCTGTCCACTCTGTAGCGCTCTACTATCTCCAGCTCATGTAACCCATGGTAGGTGACCCTGGGCCTGTATACTCTTCTCCTTCTCCTCACTCTGGGTTGTCTGTCAGCATCTGCATTGTCACCACCCTCAGCAATTCGCCTATGCCTGATTATAACAGCTATGGCAGCCCCTAGCATTTCTGCTCTGAGTTCAGCTTTTTCAGTTTTCAATTCTGATAGCTTACTCCTTTCTTGCAGTATCTCTTGAGAGAAACATCCTGCCCTGCTGTTTGCAGTGTTTTAAGTGCTGGGTTGGGCTTCTAGTCTGCCTATGTAATTGCCTGCTTCTAATTGTTATCACCAATTAACTCCAGCAGTATTCTCTGACAGCTTCCTTGTAATCTGGTTGTTTCCGTTTTCCTCTCTATTTCCTCAGGGGGAGCAATGTACACACCAGCATAAGCACGCTCACAGTGGCTTAGACCCGCGCACACATACTTACATGGTTTGGACTTGGCTGATTCATGGGAAAACGCATGCACACAGCCTTATACATCAGGCAACAGGCTTCCTGATGTTTACATTGCCTTACAGACGTGCACGCCCGCGGAAACCGTTTTAAACAGTTTGCAACACGCTCCCACATGGTGAGCCTGCCTTACACGCGCGAACATGCGCACATGCACATATATCAAGTAAGTTTGAGTGTAGGGATAGTGTACACCCTCTATTTCTTGACTCTCCTAGTGTTCTGTTGGGACACACCTCTCTCCCTGATGTCTGTCTGTCATCTGTCACGTTTCACTGCTCTCCAATGTGATACATTTATTTCTATCATTCCCCCCGTGATGTCACCTACCTCTTACTCTATTCCTCCCCCTTCTGTAACTCTTACACTACTCGAAAAGTGCTCATTAGCTATGTGGCAGTGTGATTCAGTATTGTAACCCTCATTTACATAGGATTGCCTAGTAATGTTTAGTTACATCTCTTACACTGAGCTTCCCCCCCTTGGCAACCACTACACGGTGGCCATATTGTTTTTGGTCTGCTAGTCCCTGCATTGTCATTCCATGTGCTACATAAAACCCACAATTGTGGGCTTATAAGCTTCGGTTTTCACTTTTAGGTAGCGCACCCTGTTTGCGCGGGTGTGCGCTGCAGTTAAACATCAAAATCCCCTGAAAAAAAAAATGTTATTCTACATAATTTTGCATCACTTTTTAATTCCAATGGCCACATATTTGGCCAATGGCATGCTAGATGACACATATGCAGCCTTTATTTGGAGCTGACATAGCTCCGTTGTAAATTTTGCAGAAATGTACTCAATTATCAGCTGAGTATATTTCTGCAGCTAAAATGTCCGTTACACGGACTGGTTTGGGCTTCCTGGATCACTCAAATACCTCATTTGCATATCTTTCAGCTGCAAATGAGGTATTGAGCATTTCCACGCCCAGTCCGTGTAAGAGACGTTTTAGCTAGTCTCTTACATGGAGGTTTGGGCTGTTCCTGGATCGGGAGGCTTACACGGAGGCTTACACTACTCTTAAACTCCGTGTAAGCCTTCGTGAATCCTGCCCAATATGTTTTCATAATATTTGAATACCATTCTTTCCAATCTCATTCATTTTTAATCTCCACAATATAATATTATTTTGATATTCCTGTACTTTTTCATTAATCACATATTTGCCCCTTTTCTTTACTTCTATTTTTCCCCAAAACTTTTATACTTGTGAGATAAAATAAGCTCTATCAAATTCTTATTTTTATTGTAATATCCTTTCAAAGCTCTATATAGATTCAGAGATGCTGCAGATTTATTAAACCTAATCCCCCTAGCTCTTCTTTCAGATACAAAATCCCCCTCTTAACTGGGTTCAGCCTTGACCCCCATATAAAGGGAAATATAATAGACATTAATTCTTTCTCATATTGTGTTGGCATTGTATAAATGTTAGCTGTATATGCTATTTTACCTAATTGGATAGAATTTATCAAATGCACTTTCTTCTTATATGATAACCTAAATGTTTTCCAAAAGTGACATATCTGTCTTCTTTATTTCTTGGAATACCTTTACTCATTGCTTATTCTTATAATCATTTAATCCTAATAATAATATTCCTAACACCTCTATAGATTCTTCATTACATTTTATGTCTGCTATATTTCTCTCCCATCCAAAACCTTTACTTTCTTATTCATTTAAACATAAGCCAATCTTTCATAGTAATTTATTTAGCTTCTCACTTATCTCTTTCATCCTTTCTTTATTTCTAGTAATTATCACAATATCATCTGCGTAAGTATATATTATACATTATAGGGGTCTACTTCTAAATTTCCTAGCCGATAATACCGACGTTCAAATTCTTGAGATGACAATACCAACAGCAGCACAAGCAAGAATGGCTGAAGTTTCCCAGGGCAAGTGAACAATTACCCAGCATGTAGAAATATGCCATTTTATTCATTGTAGTGTGATCCCAGAGTTTTATATATACATATATATATATATATATATATATATATATATATATATATATATATATATATATATATATATATATATATATATATATATATATATATATATAAGTTGGGTGTGATTGGGGTGGGGGGCATAGCCCCCCACATAGGTGGTTGTTATATCTGCCGATTGTGTTTGTTTTTGGTGTTGGACAAGTGTTTACTTGCCCTAGGTAACTTCAGCCATTCATGATTGTGTTGCTGTCAGTATTGTCATCTCGAGATTTTGAATGTCAGTATTATGGGCTTCAAGATTTGAAAGAAAGGTAATCCACATTATAGGTATTTATAATTAGTCTGTCATCTTATGTCCTGCAATATCTATCATTTCATTAATCTTATTCACTATAACATTCATAACTAAAGAAAACAGGATACTGCTATCTGGACATTCCTGCCTTATTCCACAATCTGTTTTTTATTTTCTCAGTTATCCATCCATTCACATTTATTCTGACATTATTTCTTTCATATACTAATTAAATTAACTGTATTATTTTCTACTTATATTATATGCTTCTTAAATTTCCCCATAAATAATCATATTGTATTTTGTCAAATGCCTTACTTAAATCTCCTATCATGATCTTTGCTTCCACTTTCCTGTTTAGAATGTCATTTATTGCTTCTTTTATTATCCATAATAAATCTTGAATTCCTTTTCCTTTCTGTTGAATATTGTTTGATCAAGTAACTTATCTATTTTTTGTTAATCTTTTAATTATTACTCTCATTAATATTTTATAGTCTGTATTATTCAATATTGTCGGTCTCCAGTTCTTTATGTCTTTTTTCCATATAAATATTATTACACCAGTACATATTTATTCACCTACTATTCCCAAATCTAGCCACTCATTCAATAGTTCTAGAAATATTACTTTTTGCCAAATTTTCATTTCAATATATGTATGACATTCAGTACCATCTGTTCCTGTCGCTGTATTCAAATTAATATTTTTTAATACCTTATTTAACTCTAACTCCTTTGTTCTAAACTTTCATTATCTTCCTTAACTAACCCATTAACGTCATACTTTTGATTTTGCTTTGTATCTTTTTTAATAAATGATTGTCTTATATGTTCTTTAACAATTTCACATATCCCTTTGAGTTGTTACTTTTTTCCTTCTTTGTCCTTTAACTTATCTTTTATTTTCTTTCACCAATGTATTTAAATATGGTGCTATCTCTTCTTTCCTTCCTTGTAAACAGTACTTTTGCTTATATAGTAAATTCTTAATTCTTATTTGATTCATTTCATACATTTCTTTTTCTTTTTCATAGAAGACTCTCCCCCGGATTCATGAAGCTTGCACCAGGCGCAGGTGTAGCGTAGGCGGTATAACACCAAATATGTCCGCCGAGTGATTCAGGTACGAACCAATCCCACGTGCACTACCGGCGTATGCCAGAGCTACGCAGCCCTCGGCATAGGTATGCAAATCACCCCGTGTGCAGTGTCGCAACATGCTAATGAAGGCATACAGCAATTCACAAAGTGTTGCAGGCATAGCGCAAGCCCATGGAAATGTAAACCAAAAACACGGTTTACATTTTCCCAAACAGAACATCGGCGTTATGGAAGCGGACCAGACGCATGTATTACAAAGTTAACATATGCCAATGGCCAAATACACAGCCAATGGCACAAGAAAAGATGCACAACACCTAAAAAACAACATTTAATGTCATGTCCACAGTAACGCACAGTACAACCGCAGGGCATGTGTGTGCAAGCAGGAATACAAAGGAAATATATAAAAATGGCAGAAAATCGCAATGAAAGACAAATTAGGATTGCACCATAATATGCAATGGTAGGCATGGCACACCACAAGCCAACAAGCAAGGGTTGCCAGGGGACTGCGACAGTGTTCGGCGCTGTAACTATGAAATAGTAGTCAATGCCATGCAAATGAGGCGGGTAATACTGAATCGCAAACGTCCCACCGGATTAAGGATGTACCTGACGGCGCAGTGCTATAACACCGAGGAGTGTATCAAAGGTGATACATGACATCAGCAGAGGGGTGTGCCACCGTATCAGTAAGCACATTGGAGCAATGCAAATCTGGCCTGGCCGTTGCTAAGCAAAGCTGAAGGACAGGGGTGGGGAGGAGGGTATAGGACCATTTAGCTGAGAGCACACATGGTGCCCGAAAGCACATGTGTACCGGGATGAACTCGTGCCCGAAACCCGGTAAGCGGATGCACATGCCGCGAACAATAGCACAAAGAGGAAGGTCAGGGGAAGAAAAGAAGGAAATGCCGAAGCAGGGTAATTGGCTTACTAATGAGCAATTAACACCAATCAACTCACGGCGGCCAATCGACAGCAGTAGACAAGCCTACATGCAGAAACCTGCAAAACAGGATAGGAGGCATAGGATTGCAAACAAAGGTGGGGAGGACCTGGAATGCAAAGGCAGGAGAACTAATGAAATGTAAAAGTAGATGCTGGTGCTGGCTACCCAAAATATGGCATAGCTCGAACAGAGAAGAATTCTTTAATAAAATATAATCCACACAGTTAAACACGAATCATCTGATGTTACACATTAAAAACAAATTATCTGGTTAAGCGCTTTCATCTGTAATCTACAGACTTCTTCAGAACCATGTAACATTTAAAATCACTTCTTTAAATAAATATTTTGGCGCCAAAAACTTTTCAAATTGATGAACTTAAAGAGACATACTAATATATTGAATAAAATATGTAAAATACATACATTTTCATGCTGCACATAATTAATTGTAATCTAAGTATCATATAAAAATGTAAAAATACTAATATAAATCCTGACTAAACATTTAACTGCATACTGTACTATATTACATAAAAAATGAAATATTAAAATATTAAAAAATATTAAAATTTTTATTATGTATAAATATATATAAATATATATATAAAAATGCGAATGCATAAATAATAATACAAATGCACAAATACAATACTATGTCAAGGTGAGAAGTGGCTTGATGCTTATACTTTCATTTATGCCAGGAAATTTGGTGGCATCTGTCAATATTTGCCATTTACTCTCTTTCATTGCTAATAATGCTTTCCAATTCCCACCTTGTGACAATATATCCACTTGATCTATAGCAAATTTAAATTGATGTGTGTCACCTTTTGTACACATATGTTTAAATAGTGCATTATTTTTATCTTTCACCTTAATTTTGTACAAATGCTCATATATGCGTTTTCTTAACTGTCTCTCGGTTTTACCTATATAAAATGCTGGGCAGGCGTTACAGGTAGCAAGATATACTACCTGTTTGGTGTTACAATTACCTGCCCTACATCTAATACGTGTCTTATTAATATCCTCTAACTTAATATCTACCACTTCATTTATATTTCTACATTGCTTACAAGATCCACATTTTTGAGTACCAGTGGATTTCTTTTTAGGATATGTACTATATGCTGCTTTTTCCAATAACTTTTTAATATTTGGAGCTGTTTTATATACAAAGCTAGGATTCCTTCCCAATATTTTTTGAAAGTTGAATATCCTACACTGGCTAATATTATAGGCATTCCCAAGGTACATAAGAGTTTAACACACCCTCCTTTTAGACCTATTATTTCTGGTTCTAGATCTAAAACATATAATATGGGTGTGACCATTGACAGATGGACTAAATCCATTTATGAGAATATATCACATTTAACTAAGGATTCTTGGAATTTTTAGAGTAAACTTACGCCTAATATTTGGAATGCAGGACTTATTTTTATTACCATTGATGTGTTAGATTTATTTTCATGTATACCCAGAGATATTGGACTTGAATATTTTTGCAATAGTTTGAGAAAATTTTCCAGTATGAATTGGGATAGAAATTGTCTTAATTCTGACATGATGGGATTAGTACTTGATCATAATTATATTCATTTCCAAGGGGAATTTTTTAGACAGTGTAAAGGAGTGGCTATGGGGGCATCTTGTGCCCCTATTTTCGCCAATCTTGTTATGTTAGAATGGGAGACAGAATTTTTATTTAAAAGTAAATTTTACTCAGACATTGTTTTTTATACTAGATATTTGGATGATTTATTTCTTTTATGGAAGGGCCCACAGGAGAGAATAAGTTTATTTATGGATTACATCAATGGTACTACAGATTTTTTGAAATTCACATATCATGTCAGTGATAAGGGTATAGCTTATTTGGACACATTTGTTAGTCATTCACATGAGGGATTTGCATCTAGAATACATAGGAAGACTACTTTTTCCAACGATTATATTGCATTCAACAGTAATTATCCACCTCACATATTTAAAAATGTTTTTAAAGGACAGTGTATTAGAGCAGCATGTATGACATCTACTAGAGAAGTTATGGAACAAGAACTTCAGCTTATATTTAATATGTTCAAAAATAGGGGATACCCCTTAGTTTTGTTAAATGATGTAGTTAGTTATGTGAAAAAACAATGGGGTATCAAATATCTGCCATTATTAGGCTGGACATTTAACGTGGCAAAAATAGACACAGGAACTTACAAAAACAATTGTTTAGCAGGTGATTTTAATAATCGGGTTTGTGTTTTGATGTATACCTCGTATGTGCAATATGTCAGAGACATAGTCAAACAGCAATGGAATTTGATTACAGTCAATGATGATACAGGGTTAATATTGGGAAGGAATCCTAGCTTTGTATATAAAACAGCTCCAAATATTAAAAAGTTATTGGAAAAAGCAGCATAAAGTACATATCCTAAAAAGAAATCCACTGGTACTCAAAAATGTGGATCTTGTAAGCAATGTAGAAATATAAATGAAGTGGTAGATATTAAGTTAGAGGATATTAATAAGACACGTGTTAGATGCAGGGTAGGTAATTGTAACACCAAACAGGTAGTATATCTTGCTACCTGTAACGCCTGCCCAGCATTTTATATAGGTAAAACCGAGAGACCGTTAAGAAAATGCATATATGAGCATTTGTACAAAATTAAGGTGAAAGATAAAAATAATGCACTATTTAAACATATGTGTACAAAAGGTGACACACATCAATTTAAATTTGCTATTATAGATCAAGTGGATATATTGTCACAAGGTGGGAATTGGAAAGCATTATTAGCAATGAAAGAGAGTAAATGGCAAATATTGACAGATCCCACCAAATTTCCTGGCATCAATGAAAGTATAAGCATCAAGACATTTCTCACCTTGACATAGTATTGTATTTATTTGTGCATTCGTATTATTATTTATGCATTCGCATTTTTATATATATATTTATACATAAAAAATGTTTTTAATATTTTTTAATATTTTAATATTTTATTTTTTATGTAATATAGTACAGTATGCAGTTAAATGTTTAGTCAGGATTTATATTAGTATTTTTACATTTTTATATGATACTTGGATTACAATTAATTATGTGCAGCATGAAAATGTATGTATTTTACGTATTTTATTCAATATATTAGTATGTCTCTTTAAGTTCATCAATTTGAAAAGTTTTTGGCGCCAAAATATTTATTTAAAGAAGTGATTTTAAATGTTACATGGTTCTGAAGAAGTCTGTAGATTACAGATGAAAGCGCTTAACCAGATAATTCATTTTTAATGTGTAACATCAGATGATTCGTGTTTAACTGAGTGGATTATATTTTATTAAAGATAGGAGAACTGTCATAGCAGAGCAAAGCAAACCCACAGTAGATCAGCAATAGCACACATTACTCAAGATAAGTTAGGTCTAGGAAAGTACAAATGAAAGCAGGCAGCTGGATGCATGCCAGCAAATGGTAGGTGTAACGTGCACAAATGTAAACGGAAGGGCAGGAGGTAATTCATGGCATCCAAATTTAATGCAACACCAAAGGCAGCACAATAGTGGTTTCGTAAATAAAACTCAGAAGATACCCTGTAGCCACGATCGTACATACACACCTTATGACATCATCAGTGTTCACAGCAAAACAGTATAAAGTGTGAAAGCACCCAACACACACCTGTGTATTCCCAAACACCGCACCATAGGTGTAAACAGATGGGGAACTTTTAAAATGTACATGTTGGGAGCTGCCATAGCTGTGATTCATCAGCATGTGTTACAGACCAACGGTGTTGTGGAGGATGATGCCGACAACCACCGTAGGCGTCGGAGGAGGAGAAGAGTGTTCAGACCAAGGGTAACCTACCAGGGACTACATGATCTGGAAATAGTAGAGCGTTACAGGGTGGACAGGGACATCTTACAGCAAATAGTAGAGCTGTGCTGGCCACGCCTTAGAACCAGAAACAACAGAGGGGAACCCATCCCAGTGGACACGAAGGTATGTGTAAGCTTGTGAATACTAGCCACAGGTACCTTTCAAAGGCCAACTGGAGATATAATGGGGATCTCACAGGCATCGGCATCCAGGGTACTGCACCAGTTCCTGGATGCCATGTTACCACATGCCAATGAGCATATAAACTTCCCCCGAACTCAGGAGGAGTTGGCCAGCAATATGCATCACTTCCACCATGTGGCAAACTACCTGGAGGTACTGGGTGCGATAGACTGCACGCACATACAAATTAAGTCACCACCCGGTGAGTATGGTAGACGCTACATAAACCGCAAGGGATTCCACTCCATCAACTGCCAGGTCATGTGCAATGCCCAGGGCATTATCATGGATGTGTGTGCTGGCAGCCCTGGAAGCTACCACGACTCCCATATCTGGCATGCCTCACAGCTGTATCAGGTATTTGTCAGGGGGGACATCCCACAAGGTCACCTTGTGGGGGATGCTGGCTATGCACTGGATCCGTGGATGATGACCCCCATCAGAAATGCACACACACCAATGCAAGAACGCCATAATGAGGCACACGCACAAACCAGAATCATCATAGAGTGTGTGTTCGGGATGCTGAAATCACGGTTCCGGTGCTTGGACACATCTGGTGGAGCCTTGCAGTACTCTCCAGGCACGTGTGCCCACATCTTCATAGTATGTGCCATGCTACATAATATTATCCTGTGGAAACAGCTGCAGCAGGGCCAAAATGGGGGTGGGTCTCAGAGCCCACTGCAAGTGCCAAGGCCAACACAGGCACAGAGGGATCCAGACCATGGACACACTGTGCCAGCCCCAGTAGGCAGACAGAGGCATGCCCAATATGCCTACGCCTTGGCAAAGAGGGAACGTATAGCACATACCTTGACAGTGTAGGCTCCCACGGACTGACGCCCCTCCCCACCTGCACACACAGTAACATGGATGGCACACAAACATGACTACCTGTAAATTGTGATGTATAGGTGGCCCACTGTGGAATCCTACATAGGCAGCCCTCAAACATTGTACACACAACAGCCATGGGAACACAGAAATGTCAACACCTTGAACAGTAGATGCGCCCATCAGCATCTGTCGGTGCTGTGTGTATAGGTTCCCAGGTACATCGGTAGGTACACGCCCGATTGTCAGAGGCAAAACACCAAATGGGGCAAACAGTGACTCCCGTCGCCACAACATCGAGTAAGCAACTGTTGCGTACTGGAGCAGAGGCAATCACGGGAGCACATGTGTGTAAGCACTGTCCTACACACAGTCATCACGGATTACCCGCCGCGTTACTGAGGGGCTCCACAAAATGTAATCATGGATGTTGTGTCAAGGCAGGGGATGTACCCATGACAGGCATTAGTCACCCCGGCATGCTGCATCCACGGTCGTATGAAGGTGTAGCAAATTATCGGGTGTAGCTAATTGTGATATACATAACCAGTGCCAGAGTACAGCCAGTAAACATCACATGGGCATACCATTAACTGGACCCATCAAGTTGTAAACTAACGGAGTCATCCATGTGAGTGTAGTGTGGAGTAACTGCTGTAGTGTACTGCACATACAAATTGACATAATTCGTGTACAACCCCCAGATGTCCAAGTGGTACATGCAGTGACTGTCATGCATGTTCCTGGTACCACGTCCCGCAAGGAATGTAACGTAATCCCGATGGCACGGGTAATGCATTCCGGATGCAGGTCATCAGAATATGTGTAGCACACGTTAGCGGGAATAAGCGTTGCCCACAGCTGGTAAGCGATGTTTAAATATGACTATACGGATATGCGCGAAACAGGGCTAAGCATCACAGGCCACTGCGCAGATCATGGTCAATGATATACAGAACAGGTGACACCAGCATTAGTCACCCCGGAACAAATAGCGCCTGCTCTGAAGAGTAAAACGACCACTGCCAGGAGTGGAATAGGCAGTCATGTACACAATCACCCAACACTATTGCTAGGCAAGATGTACATACGGTAGGGTTGCCACAGTTCAAATGACCAATGTGGGACATACGCCAGATGCAGGACGACACAAACCCGGACAGGACGAAAACCAGAACGTCAGTGTTTTGCATAGATAAAAAGCTTAGTCTAGTAATGGTCGCAGGTATGTGTTCCGTGTCCTGTAACATGTAGGTGGGTCAGATACATAATAAGTGTGTTATGCAACTATGACATAAACTATAGGGAATATGTTTGTCCCAAAGTCACAGGACATTTGCTATGTTCACAAATATTTCTCAGGACACAACTGCACAAAGAGGAACTGTCTCCCGCAAAGTGGGATAGGAGGTAATCTTAACCTATGGCAGGTGTGTAATGTGACAGGTACAGACACAAACGTGCAGAGTCCAGGAAACACAGTATACACTGACAAACATACAATGAAAGGTGTAGCGTGCCTGTCACCACCCATGTCCGAGATATATATATATATATATATATATATATCTACACATATATAATACAGATAGAAAGGGTGATAGTGTGATATATGTCGATATACAAGGGGTCACTGGCATCTGCAAATATATAGATAGGTCGACGACATTCTAAACACCTTTGAGGTACAAATAAACAGGATACCGCCAACTATGGAACGTGTCACACACCGACACGTGTAACCAGGAGGCTGAAAGACAGAAAGAACACAGTACTGGAACAGTAGAACCACGAGCAATATGGCGATAGTAAGGACATGTAGTCACCGCTGGCGGCGGTGCGGTCCACGAAGGTACCATGTACAACTGTGGTTGTGAGTGATGTAGCCTGTGTATGTGTGTGTTGAGGGTGCCATGTGTGTTCCTGTGTCACTAAAGTGTGTGTGTGTGTCCGCATAGTGTGTCTGTAGGTGGCAACTTGGAGGTAGATGATTACGGTAGGTGCGAGTATAGCTAGCCGTAGGCATGCGGTAAACACCTGTCCCACATTGGGAGGGACAGCCCCCCCTGGGCAGGTGTGTCCTGACATGAAACATTAGAAAGGGCAACTGTCCTTGAGTTTAGGACATTAGTATGTCCCACATAATATGCAATAGTTGCAGGAAATACTCATGCCTGTATGTAAGAAACGGAAATGTTACATGCAAACCGATGGTAGTGAAGGACCAAGAACAATTGGTATGTAATGAGGATAAAAGTATGTGTTATCCTGTGTACTGACCGTGGCCATATGTCAGCCTGTAAACACCACTGTGTGACCCACAAGTGTCCAACTATGGCCATATGAAAAGGTGGCAAGCCATGTGACAGAGGGTCTGACACCAACACCACTGCAATGACTGCAAATATCTGGGAGAGACATACACGGGATAGCGTTCATTTACAAATATCCCTGCACGTATCGCCGTACATCCGGAGGTATGGAAGTATCAACCGCACCTACATACCATATAGAAACCAATTAACAACGGCCCAAAGTAAATTCCCGTAACAGAAGTCTATTAAGTGATAGCACTGCAATTAGGGAAGGGGCCCAGACCCATATATATGAACTACGTAGAAATGCAAGCCCCACAAAACCGTATATGCTACGTACACCTGCCTACATCCCCCACGCTGGAAACAATAGCAATACAGACCGTAACCACAGCCCAAACATCTAGTTAGTCAATTACATCTGCTGAACCGTTGACATACCTTGTGAGAGACACATTTAAAGGTGCCATGCAAAATTGTATCTGTCGTATAACGGAACAAACGGCAATGTTACAGGTGTTTGCAATAGTCCTTTATCAGATGGGTGGGATGACAGGTACAGTCACAAGTAGAACCACATACTCAAGCCGTCACACACACAATCCACGGGGGACATGACCCCAAAATAGACTTGGCTCTACACAAAGCAGTTGCAATTACACACAACAAAACACAATACAGGCTGTCTCCCTGAAGGCAGGGCAAATGGCCAACGCCCAGGTGGAGAATTCAGTTATACCCTACTGCTGCCGCGTAATTGGCGAATGCAGTAGCTGCACAGCTGAAGTGCACGTAATTAGTCACACCGGACCACCAATTGGCGGCAGTAAACCACGTTGCAGGTATAGACGTATATAAGGATGACTTGCCAGATATGCAAACTGTATGCTCATACCGTATAACAGTTGAAAGAGTGATACAGAAGAGCGAGATAGAGACGAAACACCAGAATGATATCAAAGTATGTAGAACACTAACTGTATGTATAGTATGTTCTGTATTACCGTAATGTCAGTGTATGCATAGCCTGGTTTGCAGTAATTAAAAGTGTCTGCCATGCATAAAGTGGGGAATGGTATTTATGTAGTGATGTCTCGCTGATCATACTAATGCTTGTAGAAGATGTGCGTCCAGCAGTGGGCCCCACGGTAAACAGCACAGACACCACAAGCGATGCAACATGATGGCGTTAAACAGAACAATGTCATACGACCCGCCGTCAGTGGCAGGATATGTCCAATAAGTACGTGCCATAGCAGGGGATAGTATATGTAGATATACTGTAACAGTACGCATGTGTATGGGCATATAACGTCAATGACATGTCTAAGGTGGACCCTCTGTGCAGGTATGCGTTGAATTATGGGATACCATGTAAAACATGTGTAATGTATAGTACAGTAGAATGATACGTCAGATATGTTACACAGGAGAACAGGCATATGATGCATAACAAAGGTATCATATAGTGATGTGAGTAGTATGTAATTAAGATATGTATAAACAGTTATGATGAAATAACTATGTACTCCACTCTGTGCATTTGCAAAGGACGCAAACATTACTCCCATACTAGAATAGCAGAAGAGATGTGACAGACAAACATGAACATGATTGATGTGTACAATAACAGTATACGTATGGCCCGTAGTCATGGGACATTATAATAGTGTGACAGCCAATCTAACTGGAAGGGCTATACCAGTAACCATGCACAAAGGACATGTAATAGCTCCACAGGTTCATAGTGGGGTACCATGCAGTCTGGCAAGTCAATGTGTAACAACAACTACAGTGTGCACACCAGTGGCACCTCTCTAGGGTAGTGTCCTGTGAACAGAAGAGCCATGTGTAACCTGCATCACTGCACATTACAGCCACTGCAGTGTTCCCTGGCGTACATGTGTCCACCATCCACCAAGCGAGGTATCACATGAACACTGCTACTGACTGTCCATGCGTGATGTACATAGGAATCATGTCCCAAAGCATGGTGAGTGTCCGGTCTGGGAATGCAACCCCCAAGCACATGCCACACACTGTCACGTGTGTGCACATATCCATAAGCATCATGGTCATAGTGGCTATTGTGTATGTCGTGTATGCGGAGTATATCCATAAACATATTTGCAGACATGGGCCCTGTCTTTGCAGCAGATGTCACCCCTGAGTATGTAGTCTGCAAATGTGTACAGACGTGGTGTCTGTACATAAGCCACATACTTTAACAGTTGTAGCTCAATAAACATCATGACGTTTTAATGTTGGGTTATGTAAAGCTGATGTGTAAGGTACACCCTACGCGGGGTGTTGTACCCATGGATGTGTGTATACGTCCGGTGTTCAGAGGTACAATGGGTGCCTATGTACCAGCTACACACCCAGTACAGACATGTGTGAACATGTAGAAGGATATCCACACCACAGTGGCAATGTGGTAATCACAGGAGTGTGTGCGACATACATGTGTCTTACAAACATGCACAATGCAACATGTATCTAGGGGACTAACACCCATGCGATAACCAGTGGGTGGATGGTGTACTGCAAAGGTGATGTTCACACCAAGTGTCATGCAGGTAGAGGCCATGATGTTCATATCGGTATCTGTCACAGTGACACCCATATGGATGGGGTCTGTATCAGCTGGTGGAGCAACAACGGCGTTGGGTATGCAGTGGTCTGTAAAGCTAGGCAGGGAAGTCCCCTCAGTGGTAGCCTGTACCTCAGGGAAGCATATACCGAACATGAGGGCCCCATGACTGAGGACTGTGGTAAGCCAAGTGTAACTGGATTGCAGTATGTGATATGGTATGCCACCCTCAGTGTGTGTGTCCCGTCCATTGGCCACATTGCATAACATTCGGAGACATATGTTGTGATGCGCAGGTGGATGTGTATGTAGTCAATACCAGAATGGAGAACGGTGCTGAATGGCAGTGAGAGGACAATGCAGGCTGTGTGGGCACCCATGTCATCATCAAGTACTCTGGCGACTGTAGGAAAGGTGTTCAACAGGTGTAGGAGGCATGCTGTGGCCCCAACAAGACCAACCCAGCTGACATCAAAGGACTGGAGCACAACAAAGACTCAACGAATGATGTCCATGATGATGTGCCCTATAGCCGTGCATAACAGTCCAGTGAGGTGTGTAGGACAATAGTTCTAGTCGTGCAGTGTGGTGCCACCTGTGTGGAGTGTTACTGTCACTGTGTGCCAGTCAGGGGCCGCAATGTCTGGTACAAGGCTATTACTGAATATGGTGTCCCAGTGGGGAGACATGCTGTTCAGAGTTCTGTGGACATCACAGCCTGGAATATTGCAGGGTGACAAGGGGCCTGTGTCCTAGGACATATAGAGTGCAGGTCAGTACTGTGTAGGTGTGACTGCAGGTACACCGCAATGTCCCTGCAAGGAATGTGGCCCTGCAGGGAGTGAGAGGGTGTAATGTTAGCAATGAAGCCATCAGACAGCATGTTGCCAACATCACCTGTTACTGTCATGTTCCAGAGTGACAGCTGTATGTGTGAGCAGATGTGGGTATTGCATACGACTACTGACATACCACCATGATGCCTTGTGGTACATCTTGGAATGTGTCACAGTAATGTGTACATAGCTAGTTATGGAGTATGTGATGAGGGATCTTGTGGCCCTACCGAGGCTGACCAGTGAGTCAGCCCACTCATGGGAATGTACACCACTGTGTAACAGCCCCCACCTGTTGTTGTAAAGTATGTCCGTGGGACCGCACCCCCAGAGTGTCCTCTGTAATCTAGTGTGTACCATCATGGCTCTGTGTGGAATAGCATGAACCACATTGTCGTGTATGTGCTATTGAAGTGCACTGGGGTATGTCTCAGCATTTGCATGTGCATTGTCCACCTGCATGTGTGTCACGACAACAACTACCGCTGTCATACGACATCTGTAGTTGGTGTTGTAATACTCATCTACTGTGTATGGCGTGAAGTGTGTGGTGCCGGTATGTGGCTAACAAGGGTGGGTAGCAGATGTTCAGATTCCACCAATGAGGGGATAACCCCAGGTATGGAACAGCAGTCACAAGTTGGTAGTGTCCATGTCAAGGATACTGTTGGTCTTGGAGGTGGTGTATGGGTCGAACCAGCTGAGCGGAGGTTATGACTCATGCACAGTGTACGCCTAATGTGTCAGTACATGTGCGGCTATCACACTTAAATGTGGGTTACTGTCAGTCTCACATTAGTAGCAGCAGTAGTTCCGGACACAGTTATATGCATGTGGAGCACCTGTGATGCATTGTGCGAAGTAACCAGCCGGGATGTGTGTACAACATAGTGGAATATGGGGACACCTCAGCTGTGGGTGTGCCAGTCCAGGTACTTGCCTGAGAGGTATTGTCTGTCTATAACCAGTCATCGCAGGTGTGCTCTGCAGAGCCAAGAGGCAGGTCCTAGTCACTGCAGAGATATTGCACTGGTGCAGTATCAGGTGTGCCTTGCCTGCGTGTGTCGCAGAGGATGATGTCAAGCATTGTGTGACATGACCACACGCTTCGCTAGCCAGTTTCCATTCTGGTGGTGACTGTTATTGGGCACTGTGCAAGACAGGCAGTATAAAAGCAGCAAGAGTCCAACATGTGATCCGTACTCCCAGGGCCGACAGGTGCAGGTCAACTGTGCCACAGCATCATGTTGTTTGGCCGGGTCTGTCAAAGTGAACGTATACTAGATGCCTGTGGAATGACAGCAGAAGCATGGACAACTGTTGGGAGTGACACAGTCATTTGTAGTACAGTGGTAACAGGTCCGGATGACCGCAAAATACTTCCCAGGGCGTGGAACACATCATCAGGGCTTCAACACTGGTGGGCTATTGCATGTCCCTGCACACATAGTCTGTGCCCTGAGTGACAACTTCAGTCACACAAACATGGAAGAGGAGTCACATCGTACTTGCTGACTTGTGGCATGTGTGCATAGGTTATGTTACAGAACCAGTTACTGGACAGCAGGATGTAAGTGACTATCTCCTTGTGTAGCCTGCTGAGTGGAACAGCAGTGTGACTGCCGACAGTCACCTAAGACAGGTGTGTTGTGTATGTTATGACACCCTATTGGCTGTATGTGATGGGCACACATGTCTGTGGGCTATAGGTTGGTGTGGTTGTGTTTGGCGATGTGGGCTGTCATTGGTGCCCACACAGAGTATGGAGGGGTACTGTACAAGGTGTCTCTGTATGTGTGGCCTGTGGTGGGGATCATGTGGGACTATGTGATGTGTGGGGTGCGTTGCCAATGTTGCACAACCCCACATGACTGTCAGGTGCAGTCAGGGTTGGTGACAGTATAACCCCCAGCAGGGCTGCATATGTGCATCTCCCACAGGCTGTACTGTTGTATGTTGGGAGGTGTGCATTGACTGTGTACATGAGAATAGCTCTATTGCCACATGTACAACATAGTCATCATAGTGACAGGCAATAGCACTGGTACGTGCCAGTTGGACATGCCTATATATAAGTGGTACGTGGCAGGTGGACAGGCCGTAGAAACCACCATATCTCACGAGGTATGTGAGTGATGTGTGTACGACAGCTGTTGTACAGTTATCAAGCTGGAAATGTATGGACAGACAGTGTACCTGTGAGGACTGGTGTGAAATGGGTGCTAAACTAAGCAGTAGCTCATAACGTGCCAAGAAGCTCTGAACAAGTGCTGAGCATGCCCATACATTACAGATAGGGTGTTGTATAATATCAACCCACAAGTGTTGACAACAGTCATGATTGGTGGCACCGCATCAGAACACTGCCGGGTATGGTCTGCAGGTCCATGAACCATTATCAGTGTAGATGTTAGCAGTACAGATGTACAAGACAGTACGGGTATTTGGCTGCAGATGCCTGTGTATATCACAGGAGTGTTCTACTAGTGGCCTGTTGGCAGACACACAACTACCAAAGGTGCTACAGTGACATGTGCATATCACACGGTGTCAGCTACAGTAAACCAGGGTTAATGTGTTGTACCCCACCCGCATTGTAGCCCATACCACACAGACAAATGTTAGCCATCTGTGTATGTGAGGATGTGAATGGCCATGACCTATGGGCAGTTGTTGTCACAGTGTTGTGAACAACATACAGAATGGGCTGTGTGTGTGATGTGTGTGACATATGTGCACATTCTGGTGGATGATATCAGCAATGACACTACTAGGGGAATACCCCCGTACCCATTAAGAAACACCTAGGCTGTGGTCAACAGTATGGACACTGTATTATGGATGGTGTAGTGTAGTGTAGTGTAGTACACCTCCCTGAGCTGGAGACATCTCCCTGGCCCTTTAGGTAGTCATCCGAGGTATCCATGACATGACAGGGTGGTATCCATGAGCACGGAGATCATTGAACAGGCATACACAGCACCTGTGTGACCAATATTGGAATACACATCACCCTCCAGGAGTAGGGCCCATGCGTGGATGGCTGATACCAGCCTCCACAATACTCACCTCCAGTATGCAGAATGCTAGCCACCTTGCATACAGACATATGCCACACTATGCTGTTAGACATGCTACATGTCCATAGCCTGATCTGAAAGACATACGTCATGGACAACCACCGTCCTATGACTAGGATGGCCACATGCTGGACAGATCCCTATGTCATACCTGTGACATACTCCCGCCATACCATGCAGTCCTGTCCACATAGCTGCACATATCATCCCTGTCATACATGGTGTGATGGCCATATGGTAGATGTAGTATCATCTATCTGGATCAGTAATGTGTTACTGATGCCCCTCATGGTGGCGTAATGGGTGTTGGATACAGCTAGGAAACCCAGCCCGTACATGCTATAGCCGATAACCTTACCTGCGAATGACGTCCGACTAGCCATTGTCCCATGTCTATCACATGTGCAACACAGGTGATCCGTGGCAGGATGTTGAACAGCTGTACAGTGCAGTGTAGATGTCTATGGAAAAACAGATGCATGTACACGTTTCCATGCATACTTGGTGCATTGTCACTGCCCAAGTCCAGTAAGGCTGTGTCTGTGTTGATATGTGACATATCCACAGCATCAAGGTCAACAGCATTACCATGGATACATCAGGCATGAGTAGATAGGTAAGAACACCAGTGCAGGCAAACAGACATGCCCACTTGGAGACTGACGTCACATGCAGTAGGAACACTAATGAGGTGACACACATATATGGGGATAATATCCAATGCATACTGGGTGTTACATGTGTGTGACACATACATGCCAGTCATGTTAGTGTCATGTTGATTTGCAAAGATAACTGTGCAAATGTACTAGAATGTATGTGCAGCAGTATCACTGTACATATCTGTAAATGTGACCTGTCACCTTCATCATGTCTTACAGATAATGCCGCGTACACGCCTACCAGCATAACGCCAACAGGAGGATGATGTCGTAATCCCATACCTCCATGAGAACTATGAGGTGTTATTTAGCCACGTGCCACAGCATGCACAGCAGCGGGATGACCTGTGGCAGGATCTTCGCAGGAGGGTCAACGAAGTGGGCGGCCACAACCGCACCTACCAGCAGGTGCACAGACACTGCACGGACCTGATACGTCATGCAAAACAGCGTGCCACTGCAATCGCCAGGGAACAAGGTGGAACAGGTGGTGGGCCACCAACCCAGCCTCCACTCACACACACAGAGGAGCTACTGGCCAATCTGGGGACACCCTCGGAACAGCCACCACAAACACTAGCTGCTATCGTGGAGGTGGGTGTCTCCCAACCAATGAGCCTGGAGTTGCCTGGTAAGTCAGTACTGAACATATGGCCAATATATCCCATGTACGTGCATGTGTCAGTGTACATCATGTAATGTAACAACAAATGCAAGGTATGTGGACACACATGCTTTATGCTACCCTGTGTATGCACCATACCTCTGAACTGTACGGGTATTTGCAAGATGTCCAGATTTCTGCCTCATATTGTCGGTGTGTTCCCCTTAATATCTGTCCCTTTCTGGCAAATAGCTGAGGAATGGAGTCATTAAATGATGACATACAGTTGTGTTTACGACTGCACATTCCTTGTCAAACCCATGTGCATGCAAACCTATTGGTCTATCAAATTTCTAAGTTAGTAAGAGCAATATGTCACAGTTGTCCCTATATGTCCCCCATCATAGCAGGCTTTGTCCACATTTATTGTTCTAAGAGGTTGAGAGGTATGGTATGCACACATGTGCATTGGTCATGCGTTGGTCCTACATGTGTCTCCTGTAGCCATGTTTGTATGCATTGCTATTGGTGGACATGTGTGTTGACATACATAACACATGGACTGTGGTATGATATCACAGGTGTCATGGACGACTACTACAGGGGAATGTGTCCTCCGTCAACATTGCTACCTCCTGTACTGTGAGCATTCAACAGATATGGACCCACCTTCCATTTTCGTGCGTATGATTGCTTAGGCCACTGTTTTGCACAGGGGACAGCAAAGGCTTAGCTATGTACATATGTGTTGTGTGTGTGGTCTATGCACACATCCACTACAATCACATGTTTGACATATCCAAACGTGTGTTCATTGGTGTACAGCAACACTCATCTGTCACAGCTGTGTAAGACCCGGGGCCCCTGGTATGTCTTGAGCTGACCTGGTCATGTATAGTGTTATACTTGCAATGCATAACACCTGTTGGAACCCTGTCAGTACATGTGTACTCTGCACAGTTGCTGTAGACCTCTGTACAGTCCACTGGTCATGTGTCACATGGTGTTGTGGTAATGTATGGCTGTGTATTGCTGCAGCAACGACATGGTGATGTCTCAAGGGCTACAGTGTAGACTGCGGTGTGTACGTCTGGGATCTGCACCTATGACAGCTGTGATGGCAGCTGAGTGTGTACTGGTCGCTGCATGTGTGTGACCATTCTGTGCATGGGGACAGTTATACCTTACTGTGCCCTTCCATGTCTAGACTCCGTCTGCATGCAAGATGGCCCTTTGCAACTGCTAAATGTGTGAGCATGCCCAGAACGCAGTTGTGTAGATGGACACACATGACAGTCCAAACTGAGCCCGTGCGAGTTGAGACTCCGTCTGCATGCAAGACGGCCCTTTGCAACTGCTAAGTGTGTGAGCATGCCCAGTACGCTGTTGTGTAGATGGACACACATGACAGTCCAAACTGAGCCCTTGCGAGTTGAGACTCTGTCTGCATGCAAGATGGCCCTTTGCAACTGCTAAGTATGTGAGCATGCCCAGTACGCTGTTGTGTAGATGGACACACATGACAGTCCAAACTAAGCCCTTGTGAGTTGAGACTCTGTCTGCATGCAAGACGGCCCTTTGCAACTGTTAAGTGTGTGAGCATGCCCAGTACGCTGTTGTGTAGATTGACACACAGTACAGTCCGAACGGACATGTATTACTAAGCGTGTGGCCATGCCCAGTGACACCTTGTGTCGGTGATGTCCCTCTGTGCATGGCCGTTGACATCCAGTATAGCCATGGTGGTCATCCAGGCAACAGATGTCCATTTTCAACGTCACGATGGATGCCTACTGAGTACACACTGGTCGACTATCTTGAAGGGTTTACTGTCTGTGGGGCATCCCGTGACTAAGTCATGTTGTCGTGGTGCACCGTAAATCTTACGTTGCCCCGATCACACCACTGCCGTGTGTTTGTCTACATGTACCATGGGACAGTAATATGTCTGTATGCTTTCAGACTGATCACTCTCTATACAATCCCTGTTGGCGTCCTTGTCAGTGCGGATGATGACACATGCCTAGAAGTATGCCTCTGGGACGTCTGTGTTTAGTAATCTCGGTAGCGCGTTCTGTAAATGCATCATGCTGTAGTGTGTTAGGGTAGTTAGGTGTATGTTCGACTGTCAGCCCTGCCAAGTGTGTGTGTGTGTGTGTGTGTGTGTGTGTGTGTGTGTGTGTTTGCGCGCATGCTCCCGTCCGCCTGGGGACTCAGTCTTGCTTTTAGATGCCTCACACCACAGAAATTTCCTACCGACGTCTTTGCCTTTGCAGATGATGACAAGCACCTAGATGTCTGCCTCTGGGACTGCTGTGCTTAGTAATCTCAGTAGCGCATTCTGTAAATGCGTCATGCTGTAGTGTATGAGGGTAGTTAGGTGTATGTTCGACTCCCAGCCCTGCCAAGTGTGTGTGTGTGTGTGTGTGTGTGTGTGTGTGTGTGTGTGTGTGTGTGTGTGTGTGTGTGTGTGTGTGTGTGTTTGCTCGCATGCTCCCATCCGCCTGGGGACTCAGTCTTGCTTTTAGATGCCTCACACCACAGAAATTTCCTACCGACGTCTTTGCCTTTGCAGATGATGACACGCACCTACATGTCTGCCTCTGGGACTGCTGTGCTTAGTAATCTCGGTAGCGCGTTCTGTAAATGCATCATGCTGTAGTGTGTTAGGGTAGTTAGGTGTATGTTAGACTCCCAGCCCTGCCAAGTGTGCATGTGTGTGTGTTGTGCGCGCATGCTCCCGTCCACCTGGGGACTCAGTCTTGCTTTTAGACGCCTCACACCACAGAAATTTCCTACCGATGTCTTTGCCTTTGCAGATGATGACATGCACCTAGATGTCTGCCTCTGGGACTGCTGTGCTTAGTAATCTCAGTAGCGCGTTCTGTAAATGCGTCATGCTGTAGTGTGTTAGGATAGTTAGGTGTATGTTCGACTCCCAACCCTGACAAGTGTGTGTGTGTTTCCAGCTGCATGACAACAGTACATTGGTTTTACAGTATTCACTCTCCATAACATTAACATCCGTGCGGCATCTTTGCCTTTGATGCTGCTGTCTGCAGGCTAGACATATGCCTGTGTGAATCATGTGATCCAATAATCACGGTAGCGTGTTCTGTAACTGCATAATGCTGTCTTGTGGTACAGTGGTTACGTTTGTGTTCTGCTCCCAACCCTGCCACGTGTGTGTGTGTGTATGTATCTATCTACATGGGCTAACATGCGTGCACACATGCTTACTCGGGCTTACTGGCGCGCATGGGCACAGACACACTGTGGGCAGGTTTGCAGGTCACATTGGTGGTATCCATGGCGTACACCGTCAGTCTCCTGACATTCCCCAGGATAACTCATAACACGCCTCTTCCACTGAGTACTGACAGCAAACATGTGACACTGCTCCGGTGAAGTTACAGTGTTTTATACATACACACTCATGTTGTCACCTATCTTCTACTCTAATAGTCCCCTTAACCTACACTACACTGTAGAGGCTTGGCCCATATGGCATGACATGTTGTGATTCACTATCCTCAGCCTCACTTGCATCACATTGCCTACAAATGCTTCATTACATCTCTGACAGAGCACTTCCACACGTAAGAACCAGTATGCAGTAGCCATGTTGTCTCCAGCTTGCCATTCATCTGCATGGCGTACTAACATCTAACTAAACCTACATTTTGTATGTATATTATACATATATGTCTTGTTTTGAAGCGCAGCGCGTTCTCGTGGCGCTGCGCTACGCTTCCACACCAGAGATCGGGGGAGGACAACTACTGGTTTATTGATATCCAATAGACAAAGCTGCCACTGGCCTTGGACTTGGACATTGGTATGCTTCTTCGACTGTATTCATACTGTATTTGTAGCTGTCATTGCTCCGTTTAGCAATGTGCAGAACGTTAGTCGCATAACATCCGGGTACATTTCTGCACATAACTCTGCTCTTGCACGGACAGCTTACTGTTTCATGTATCACGTAATTACATCATTTGCATAGCTTACACATACAAATGGGGTATGTTGTAAATCCCAACATTGTCCGTGCAATGTTCGTGTTACGGGCGGTCTTGCACGCCCCTACGGGTTTTTGCTGAATAGCCTGGCAGTCATCTTTCCTTGCTGTACACTCACTCAATCCATACACGCCGGAGGCTTCGTGTATCATGGCCTAGGCTTTGCTGTGTGCTATGTCTATTTGTGGTGTATGCATGGCTGTGGGTATGTCCCACTGTCATCATTGGTAAAGGTGATGCCCTATAGGTACTTCATGTAGACTGCTGTGCTATTTGACATGTCAGCACATACCTGCGGCCAATACTGAACTTCCTACTGCAGCGCTTTTCATACCTTCTGAGTTATCTTGCGGTCGATAATGCTGTTTCCTCAGACATGTATCTGTTTCTGATCATACCTCTCAACCTCCTAGAGCAAAACATCTGTACAAAGCCTAACATGATGGGGGGACAAATAGGGGAAGATTCTACATATTGCTCTTATAAACGTAGATAGTTGACAGTATAATAGGTTTTGCATTAGTATGACCTTTCTGAGGGATTTGTGGTCTTAAACTCATATGTTTGTCATTATTTAATGATGTCAGTTCTCAGGTATTTGGCAGACAGGTACAGATTGTAAGAGGAACACACCAAACATATGAGGCATACATCTGCACATTCGTACAGTTGCGAGGTATGTTTCTGATACTGGAAATCAATTTTCTTACACTAATACACACAATATATGGTGCCATCACAGGCCAGTTGCCATTACATTCCTATTGCAGGACACACCCACCCAGAGGGTTATATTCCTCACACAGGCCAACAGGTGCTTATCCACACTAAAATTTAATAGTTTTTAAACAGAATAGAATGTGATAGTATTTGATGTGTTGAAATATGTTTATTTAATTATATTTATGTAAAGTATTCATATTTAAACAGTATTTAGTGAGATTTTAATTCAATTTGTTTAAAGTAAGTGTTTTTTTGTGTTGTGGAATGTTATGTGCAATATTGATTTATGACAGTAGAGGGAGTTGCTTCATTATGTTTAAGAACATTAGTATGTTAGTAAGCACAAGCACTTTGTTCAACAATGTTTGTATAAAATCATTTAATCAAACAGTATATACATATGCACTTTATTTATGTGATTCATAGGTTTTAATTACGTAGATATTTTAGATGTTTATGCACACGCACTTTCATAGCTAGTTATTCATTTTAATTTTAATATTTATGAGGCTTGTTGGTTCATAGGTTTAATTTAAATGTCTTTGGGGGATTTTTATTGGTTGGAGGGTTGGTCATTTAATATATATAGATTAATTAAATGTTAGAACATTGTCTGATGAAGTCCAAGTGGATTGGATGAAAACGCTAGTATATTGTCCTGTGCAACTGCGTTAATGTGTATGGTCTGTGGAGTTGGTTCATTAAAAGATTCGAAGTGGATTTGTGGTTCTGCAGTTTTCTTTGGCTTACAGCACTTGTTTGTTGTTTTTGGTGGTTACATTCAAGTGCTTCCAGTTGTTTTTTGGCTTATCCACACTAATTATTCTATCTTGTACCTTATCTGTACACCGGTATTTGCGCTTTCCGTCAGTGGCAGAGCTCACGTACAAGTATAGGGGACTGGACACTGTATCAGTGACACTGCATGACACCCTGAGGGACACATGTCTCTTGAGTGTATTAACCTTCCACATTGACTTTCACAGGGCATACGTTGTCATTCACATTTGTGGAAATACATGCTTTTGACTTGTACATGTTTTGTCATTTGTCCTGACGTCTTTCTTCTCACCTGTCCACCTAATATCACTAGTTCTGTACATTTATTTAGGACGGGTTACCTTCATACCTCTCACCTGTACACATTATGGGTAAACACCCCGAGGTTTGACCTATGACTCTGTTACATTTGTCATGATAATGTGCCTTTCTGGTAGATTGCTGGCAAGGCATGACAGACTGTGCGGTTAGGTAATCATGACTGACATTTCTATTTCATGATTACTAACTCTCATAACATTCGTATTCCTGACTACACAATTATTTATCAACATTCTGACTTTGTCTGGGGTATATTTAATATAGTCCCTATTTGTATTTCATGTACTATACCTTAGTCCAGCTGTCTTATTCTGACATTTTGGCAGGTATGGTTACCATCTTGGTTGTACACATGTCCATCCATGATAGTCGCCTACATGACAGTGATATAGGTCCCTACATCTTCCCCCAATGGTTTACACAATATCCAGTAAATGGGTTGCACCTTTTTGGAGAATATAGTCGTGTGCTATACCCACATAGGTATATTACTCCCATGAGGCGTACCTAATAGATCTCTGCCAACCAACACCTTGGCCCATCTCTGCATACCCATGATTCCCATACCTGACACCCCTCCACAGTACCCATTAGACATGTTTAATGTGAGCGATAATAAAGTGTGAGGACACTTCTGAGCACTCCCCACTCTGCGGATATCAGGTCGTACGTCATAGTCTATCGACCCATGTGTTACTACCCTTGCACCTGCTACTGTTGCATGTACACCTATATCGTAGTTGCAGTTGTGACGTCTTTTGCATCAATGACGGTTTGCCCTTTGTACAGGATCAATTTTTGGGGTCCTGCAAAGGACACCTATATTCATGTTTAACGTGTAAAACTTGCAGGCCCTGTCACACTGGTACTTTCTGGGCAATGGTTTGGAAAGCAATGGTGTATTCCCCTTTCATGCATGCCTGTCTGTCTATCCATAATAGCTATACCGTGACCTATTTATGTACATGTGTTATATGTACAGGGACATATGTTTGTTGTGTATGTATCTATTCATGTATCGTGTGTGTATATATATATATATATATATATATATATATATATATATATATATATATATATATGTACATATATACATATGTCTGTACATTCCTCATCTCATAATTTGCTTTGGTTTATGTCTGTGAATATATGTGTATATATATCTCCATATCATACCTTTCAACTGTACAGATTTCCGCTGCATGTACAGCTGTTTGCCTCTTATCTTTGGTCCATTTTTCATAACCTTGTGTCTATCTGGCAAGTTAGTGGCATATCATTAAAGACTGACGTTGGTAAATAATGACAAACATTTCAGGTTACGACTTCATACCCTTCAGAGAATCCATGCTAGTGACACACCTGTTATTCTATCCACTTTCTGTGTTTGTTAGGGCAATATCTGGGGATTGTCCCTATTTGTACCAGTTGTTGTCATGGCTTTGTCCAGTTTCGTACTTTACAGGGTTAACAGGTATGAGCCATGTACATAGAACGTGGGGAAAACAGCATTCATTTTCTATTCTGTGAGTGGATTACACACGCGCCGGTGCACTTGCATATCCTTATTGTGGGTTACATATGTTTCATAGATAATTGTGCTTATGTGAACTTACATAATTCTGACCGTAACAGTTATATATCTGTATTCCAGTTTACGGACTGCTGCGAAACACACTTTCACCTTTACATATTTAAATGCGTGTACAGCACGAACGCATTCATTACACTTTCAAGTTATATGTGCAGTGGTCGTAGGTCAACCGTGACTGCATTCACATTGGCCTGATGCCAGAACCACTATTCTATTGGTGTTCTCCCTTATTGATATGCATACCCATAGTACTTAGCTACATCAACATACGCCTCACCGCTTCACCTACAACACAGGCATCCATTCTCCTGCTGGGAAAAATGCGGTACTACATATTACACATTCCCTATTGCCTACTGCTGTGGACTCCGGCTGCATTGTTAATCATTCCGAGGATATGCAAAATACCAAGGCATATAGTCCAGGCACATACAGGTCTTTGATTATCAGGGTGTTCATGTAGTGATCTGGGTTTAGGCTTGTCCACCTGGTGAACGGAACTTCCCTGGCCGAGTTCAAATGTCAGACGAAGCATATGGACAGGGATTTTCTCCCTATTTTGAAGTTTTACCTGTGTTTATAGACACAGATGTTTGGGCACCTGTCAGCAGCTTATTCTGTTGGCAATACATATTATGGGTGGGGTTGTTACAGTCCATACTCCATGGTGAGGGGTGTTCCCATTCACATTTGACTATTACCTGTATACAGTCATACGGGGATTATTATTTTGGACATGAAGTGACTACAGGTATGCAGTTGTACATTACACAAGTGTGAAGGGTTGTTACTGTAAATATGTACGGACCATACCTTTCAACCTCTTGGAGCACCAAACCTTTGCAAAACCTACACTATGGGGGGACAATTAGGGACACATTTTAATGATTGCTCTTACAAGCTTAGAACGTTGATAGAATACTAGGTTTTGCATTAGCATGACTTTTCTGAAGGATGTGGAGTCTTAAACTCAGGATATTTCTCATTATTTAGTGACATCAATCCTCAGTTATTTACCACACTGGTGCAGATTGCCAGAGGCACACAACAACAATATGGGGCAAATCTCTGGTCATTCTTAGGGTTGCCACCTTTTCAGATGCCCAAAGTGGGACATGTTCTGTAGAGATGACATTTTTTACAGGACAAAACATACCTACAGCCGTGCATAGTACAGAACTTAACCTTTTTTGCACATATAATAGCTTATTCTAGTAACATTTGAATTGCTTATGCTATTTCACATAACATATAGAAGTTTCATATATAAAATAACTGTTTTATGCGACTATTAAAGAAAATTAGGAAATAACTTTGTCCTAAACTCTCAGGACATTTGCTATGTCTTGATTTGCTTCACAGGACACAACTGCCTACAGAGGGACTGTTACTCACAAAGTGGGACAGGTGGTAACCCTAGTCATTCTGCAAATATCCGGACAGTTGAGTGGTATGGCACGGACCTCTGTAATACGCTGTTGTGTTCTGGCACACCAGTAGCTCAGCATTAAAGACTGCAGTCGGAACGTGCTGACAGACAGTTGGGTTTCAGACTTCATACTCTGGACATTAATGCCAATGTGCAAACTGTTATTCTATCAAATGTCTATGTTTCTAAGAGCTATCTTTGCAGATTGTCCCTGTTTTTGGACCTTTGTCTCACTTGTATTCATGGCTCTGTCCAGATATCTTGCTCACACAGGTTGACAGGTATGGTCGGTCACGACTGCACACAGTCAGTGTCCCTCACACTTGATCAGGGTTGACCTGTTTACGTCAGTGTCTTCCTCACCCTCATGCCATTTTCCACTTTGCAAATGTGTGCATTATATTCTCCCTCCTATTCGTGTCTGGACACATGTGTCACAGGAAGGTATTTTATCCTGGGTGGTAGGTTATGCATGCCCACTTAGGGATGGACAGTGTCATGGACCTCCATTGCACGTTCTGACTTGTGTCCAGATATTTACAGGATTGGACATCATGTCGTCATACCCATTCTACTATTTACACAAGTTGGTAATCCCATGAGGGATATCCCAAAAATTGGACTAGACCAAAACAAGTTAGATAACGAAGATGTTTGTGGCTTTACGAAAACGTGCAGGGGGTTTTACATGCAGGGGATACATGGTTTGCAATCCTGACACTGCCTAGGGTGACAATACCTACTACATATGCATAGGGGTCACTGTGTGTAGCTGTGTCTGCAACAAACCAGTGGACCAAGTACGGCTGGATTTCGTGGACGTTCTGGTATGGAGGCAGGTTGTGTGTTGTGGTGGATATGCTGGGTAGGCCATTATGCATCCAGGTGTGTTGCGTTTGTTATGGCCAGTTCCATCAGGACCCATCTGTGGGTATGTGACGGTGATGTATCTATACATTTGTCTCGCACATTTCCATATTCATATGTTTGTGGGATTGTGTTCTACACTATGGCCTGTCTGCTTGTCTTGCAGCTGTTTCTACATGTGGTTGTGTTTCTTTCCACTTCACCCGCTGCCCCCTCGTACACCTCCGATTCACCTTTTCTGCATATGACACAGTATCGCCTTTGAGGAATTTACCATTAAACACCCACCCCTCACACGTGAATTCATCACACCCCATAGAGCACTACTTTGGTTGTTGGCCCATGACACGGCCAGAGTTACACATTGACTACCCTACATGTGTCGGGTACCTTTATGGTTGTGTGGACTACCCTGCCATGTTTGCTTTCCACATGCTATACCTCACGCACATAGGTACACGCCCATACTTCACTTTCATTACTTGGTTGGCGTATCCGGGTACTACCCATTCGACTGTGTCACATACATGTTCGGATTATACAGCTGCCTTCCAGATTTTGCCAGCCTGTTGTACTCATTGGTAGGATGGCACCTTTTCCTATGTCCAAGCTATTCCTTACACATGTCTGACTGTTGTGGACAATGCCTCCCCACAGTCGACGGTTGTGTTTCCACCTTTTCAATTGGCCACAGTGTGACATAGGGTTACCACCTGTCCCACTTTGCGAGGGACAGTCCCTCTTTGGGCATTTGTGTCCTGACATTTAATTGTAAACATGGCAAATGTCCTGGGATTTTAGGACAAAATTATTTCTTATATTTTATGTAATAGTTGCATAAAACAGTTATTCTGTATCTGAAATACCTAAATGTTATGAGAAACAGAATAAGCAACTAAAATGCTACAAGAATACGCTTTTATTTAGGCAAAACAGTTAAGTTCTGTCCTTTGTACTGGCCGTGGGTATGTGTCGGCCTGTAAAATCTGATGTCTGTAGCAAACATGTCCCACTTTGGCCATTTGAAAAGTTGGCAACCCTAGTGTGACATTTGCGGTGAACACAGCATATTTTACAGGCCGACACATACCCACGGTCAGTTCGGCAGATAGAACTTACAATTCTTGCCTATATCTAAGCTTATTCTTGTAGCATTTAGGTGTCTTATTCTGTTTCTTATGACATTTATGTAATATACGTTCAGTGAAATATGTTTAATGCAACTATTACATGACGTCTACGGAATAATTATGTCCTATATTCTCTGGACATTTGCCAGTTTTACATGTTTGTGTCAGGACACATCTGCCCACAGAGGGACTGTCACTCGCAAAGTGGGACAGGTGGTAATCTTGGTCGACGGTACGGATCATACTGTTCCTTTCGGCCTACATTTGTCCGTATTGTTATGGCTGTTTATATGCTCCTTCTGTTTCATTTACATGCGTATGCTATTTCCTATCACATTTGGTATGTGAAATACGGACATACCTTTTGTATGTGACTATTACATGACTTGTGGGATATGATTCAGACATACGGTCACTACATATATCTACATTTCTCCTTGTGTATTTTGTTATGGACACATCTGCACAGCTATGTTCCCTCCCTCACATTATGGGTCAGCTGGTGACCCTCTCTGTTGGACTGGATGTACCTACTGGCGGCGTGCTAACATATGATACGTTTCACTTCCACATGGTATAGCTGTCAACACTATGTTGGACTACGGGCACATGGTTTTCATGTCATTTGTTCAAGGGTAGGGACCCGTTATTCCCTACCGTGCATTTGTGTTTGATTCTTCATTTTCTGTTTGCAGGGACTATGCTTTGCATACGTTTCAGTATCCATGGACACTGATAGGTACGATTACTATTGCTGGTGGAATATAATATTCAGCAGTTTAGGTTGCTCCTCGACAGCCGACATTGACACGCCTCCCTGCGCAACTTCGATAAGCCCCTTGCACTCGCGCACATTTCCTATGCACGTGGCTGTGGCGGCTGCGCGCCTTCATTAATATGCATATGGCGCGACTACTCCATATATACGCCACACGGCTGGCGCAAGCCTTATGCCGGCCTTGCGCCAAGCTTCATGAATCCCAGGGTCTCTCTATTTATTACTTCTCAAAATATTGCTTGGCTTACTGTTTTATAGTTTTCTTTTTTCCTCTTGTCCTCTGTACAATCTAAAAAACAGTTTTTATATTTTTCTTAAAACATATCCACCAACTTGTCCAATTTTTCATGCAGCATTCTCATGTTTATATGGTCTTTCCATAACTTAATTATTTCTCTCCTATCCTCTTGTTTTAACTGTTTTCCATTCATCCTTTTAATTCATTTACCTGTTCTTATATATTATTCTTCCTTTTCATGTACTTTTATCCATATCACTGTATGATCTGAGGATTCTGTCTTTTTAACTCCTTTCTGCAGGATTTGTAATCTTTCTGATGTTAAGAAATAATCAAGTTCAGTTTTAATCTCACTTCTTCTGTAGGTCCAGTGTATATCATCACATATATATAACTTGCCACATTTCATTATTTAAATTATTATTTTAACATCATTACTAGTTTTTTTACTTGTTCTTAAATTACAATTAAAATCACCCTCTAGTATTATGTTCATATTTAAACAGACATAATTAAGGATATTTTTGAACATTATCTCTCTTTCTTTTCTTGTAATGTATGCATATATAGCAATAACTCTATACACATTTGTATTCCATCTTATATCTAATACCGTGACATGCCCTAATTCAGCTATTGTGATATCTAGTATCTTGATGTCTTTGTGACACAGTATATATATCTCTGAACAAGTATATGTTTCCATTTCCAAATGTTTGGTCTGTTCCATAATTTATCTTTGTTTCCTTTCTTCCTTTGTTAATAATCTAGTGTCATCTAGTATAATAATATGAGCAGCTATTAAAACACACCATTCCAGAATTCCTAATCTTCTTCTAACATTTTTCATGGTACTAATATTTAAAGCTAATATCTTTGTTTTAATAGCATTTAATATGATGTATTTCTCATCCTTTACCTTTTTTACTTTCTTATGTAATTATACTTTTGAAATTTATTTTCGTTTTCACTCTTTTCCCTAAGAAGTTTTTGCCAATTCACATATTCTTCTTCACTTGTATCCACTGACACTTCTCCCCTTTCTGTCTTCCCTTCTTTCGTATTTATTTCTATGTTTTGCATCTCAATCTGCCCTTCTTGTTCTTTTTTCCTGTTCAACATTTTGTATGACTTCTTTTTCCATAATGTGTACATCTTTTTCACATTCTAACCATGCATGCCCCAAGTTACCAAATTTCTTACATTTCAAATCACATTTTTTTGCTTTATGTCCAGTTTTACCACATATATAACATTTTTGTTTATCACACTAATCAAATGGTCACCTTTTCCACAGGAAAAACAAGATTTGGGCTGTCCTTTATATTAAAAAAATATTACCATTTACATTTATAACACTGGGAATATGTATCACACTGTTATTTTCCATTTCTAGTATAACCCCACATTCCCATCCTCTGGTCCATAAACCTCTTTCATTATCAACTTTTGTAGTCTTCATAACATCTTTACATAAGCACAACAAATGCTCTTTTAAATCTTTAGCCTCAATTTCAGTTCTGAATTGCACTATAACTCTTTTATTTGTATCTCTATAAAAAGATTGGGCCACAAATTCTGTCCATGGATTGTCATTCTGCCTTTGTTCATATTTTTCTATAAAATTCTCTATGGCCTGTCCAGTTTCAAATATATCACAAAATGTCTCTTTATTGATAAGAATAAGTGCACTTACCTCTTTTTCTGTCACATCCAGTAGTGCAATCAGCAAGTCCCAAACGTCATACCTGTCTAGTCCTTTATCCTTTTTGCTGCTTACTCATACTGTGTCCTTCACCTCCTTTTATGACTTTGTGTGACTCTGTACACAGGACACTGTAGTCAATGGGTGTGGTGATTTCAATGATCAATGCTACTTTTGTCTTCTTTTCCTGGACCACTATATCTGGTTTTCTAGCATCTATATTTTGAACTGTTGATAATGGGTGATCCCATGTGATGTAGACTTTATCATTTACTATGATGCTTTATGGCTACTTCCAGTGTTTTTCAGCCTCTTCAATACCATAATGTTTGCACAATCCCCAGTACAACAGTCTCACCACATTACATTATTATGCCTTTCAGTATATAGTCCTTCTGCCATTAGTATGTTACAAACATCCATGAGGTGTGCAAGTATTTCCAGTTCTGTTTTACAAAACCTACATTTGTCTGTTTCTCCCACATGTTCAATGGACTTTGTAAACCAACAGTGTACTTAGCCCACTATCTTGGGCCACCAATATTAACTTTTCATCTCTTGGTTTGAATTCACCTCTCATTAACCATTCCTGTGTTTGTTCCTGATCAGAAGTTTTCTATGCTTGCAACTATATTTATGCTTTTTCCACATTTCTTGCCTTCTCATCTAGTGCTTCACCTTATATTCTTTTTTTTGTTTTTTTTGGCACATTCAGTTGCTGCCTGATTTTTATCTACTTGTGGTTTGATTTCCATTCCTGCTTGCTTCTGCTTCTGCTAGCCTAAGCAGGGAAGTCATCTTAGATTTATTCTCCCCATGTTTCAAAACTTTCACTACATTTGGGTCTTGTGAGGTCAGCAGATATTTGTGGAGTCCAGTGATTGCAGATCTATACATGTAATCAATTTCAATGAAGCCCAACCCTCCTTCAGAATGGGGAATATCTAATCTTGGTATGCACTGATTTTTATAAATCATTTGGTGAGCATGAAACATCCTTCTTGTTTTCCTATCTAATCTATCCAGCATGTTTTGGGGGCAGTCAGTCACTCCAAAACTGTAAGTTAGGACAGTAAGAGCAAACTGGTTTATAGCTTGGATTTCGTTCCTAGATGTCAAAGCTGTTTTCAGGATTAATTTAAGTCTTCTGAAGTACTCCTTACTAAGTTTTATTTGCATTTGTTCATGTTTTATTGTTGCTCCTTCATCAGTTCCCAAATATTTATACACTCCTGTACCTTTAAACTTCTTATTCTTTCTTTTACTTCTTCTACCCATTCAGCACTTTTGGTATGTTCCACAGAATCTTCATAGATACTTCTCCAAAATGTATCTCTTTCTTCTTCTTTGGTGGTCTTTCAATTCCTTTTACCAAATTCTTGTCCCACACTGATGTTTTCTTGGTGCTGCAGTTTTCCTGCTTTAAAGGTTGCTTTTGCACATTTAGCAAGGCCGAATGACATTCTTATATCATTTGAAAACATTGTGACAACTTGCAGTTATGCTTTCAGTTCCTCATCTGATGAGCTATACAGTTTTAAATCATTGACAGAGAAGATGAAAAGTCATTGCACTTTGTTGTTTTCTAGGAATCAAATTATAGCCATAACCTAAGCTGTTAAGTAGACAGTTTAATGGATTAAGGGCAAGGCAGAATAGCAGTGGTGACAGAGAGTCACCCTGGAATATCTCCCTTTGGATTTTTATCCCTGAAATAATACGTTGTCCTTTATCATGGCTTTGTTGCAAAGTGTTCTGCCACTGTTTCATGGTCACTGTAATGTAATTGATAAGTGTAGGATATATCTCATATATTTTTAAGCACTCTTTTATCCATGAATGTGGAATACTATCAAATGCTTTTTTTGTAGTCAATCCAGGCCATACTTAAATTCTTCACTATAACTTTATGTAACAACAAATGATCATGTGTGCCGTATGACTTTCTTTTATTGCCCCTTTGTTCTGTTGCCATAATTGAGTTTTCTTCTAAATGACTATAAACTCTGTCAGCATCAATTCCAGTGTATAGTTTATACGTTGTTGAAAGGCAAGTTATTGGTCTATAATTTTTAGGGTAGCTTGCAGGTTCACTCTTAAGTAGTATTGTTTTTACTGTTATTAGCCAGGTTGGTATCTGGTCGGGATGCGCATATAAATAATTCATACTCATGGCTACATCTTCATGCAAAGACAAACAATCAAACCAAAAACCACCTCCAGAGGAAGCCTTAATAGGCAAAAATAGTAAAATGAAAAAAAGGCTTCCACCACAGCAAAAAGTTCACTGAAAAATTCTGTTAAAATGTAGGCTTTAATAAAATGAAGAAATGAAAAGCACAAATTGTGCTGTTCAAGTTGCAGGTCAAACAGGATAAGCGCTTTCAGTTAAAAAGCCTTCTTCAGATCCTAGTGTGTAGACCTGACTTACTGCTGTTAAATAAAGATCCTTAATTGCTCAACCAATCACATACAGCAATCAGATGCACACCTTCCTTAAGCCTCCATTTCATTTCTTAATTAGACTTCTCTCTTTCAAAATAGGTTTAATAGGAACTACTCTGTTGAGCCCTGGAAATAAATTAGCTCTGAGGTTCATGATCCATTTGCTTTCCTCCTTTTCAGTTTTGTTGACAATGTCTCCTCCACGGAGGTTAGTAGTCACAGTTGAGATAACCATAAAGCTAAATGAATGCCCTGAATTTTCAGACACATGTCCATATAGGGCATTGGTTACCAGTTTATTGTTGATGTGTAACAGGTGGCGAAGTATCCGTTCCTTAAACTTTCTATTGGTCTTTCCTACATAATAGGCTTGGCACAAATTACAAGTGCCAATGTATATAACATTCTTGGTGTTGCAGTTAGCAAAACCAGAGTACTTATAGCATTTGTTAGTTACCGGATGAACAAAACTGTTGGAACATTTAATGTGGCTGCAAGCTTTGCAAAAGCCACATTTCCAAGTTCCTAACCTATTTCTTCCTTCTGTACTCTGCTTATTAGGTATTCCATCATAGTTGCACAATAAAGCCTTTAAGTTCTTCTTGTTTTTATAACCAAATTTAGGTGTTTCCTACAATTCTCTTAATTTTACTGTCAGCAGTTAAGACTGGCCAAAATTTCTTGATGGTTTCACGGACATCAAGGGAGTCAGTGCTGTAGGTCATCATGCATCTGACACTGTTGCTGTTCCCACCTTTCTTCACATCACTCTGCTTCTGTTTGAGTAGTAGTTGCCCTTTGTTGTATCGAATGGACATTGCTTTGCCTTTACTCATGACTAATTGTTTTTCATTGTAGCCTCTTGAAGCAAAATTCTGTAAGAGTTTGTCTTGTTCCTGCAGAAAATCATCATTGTCAGTACAGAGCATGGATATCCTGGTCACTTGATTTTCAACAATATTCTGAAAAACATGTCTCGGATGCATGCTACTGTAGTATAGCATATGGTTCCTCCAGTTTGGTTTCCTGAATATAGTGGTGCCGATTCCTTTGCTTTTATTCATTGAAATTCTCATGTCTAAGAAATCGATCTCATTTGCTGATGTTTTCACTTCAAATCTTAGAAAGCTAGTCGTACTTGTTAAATAATTGACGAAATCATTTAGGCGTTGCATACTGCCCTTCCACAGGAATATAACATCATCCACAAACCTATTGTAGAAGATGATGCATTCCTTCCATTCATTTTTCGTATCCATTTCCCATTGCCTTTCCCATTCAGCTAGGCCTATATTGGCATAGCTGTTTGCACAGGGGGTGCCCATGGCTACCCCCCATTTCTGCCAATAGTAGCTCTCACCATAGAGGAACACATTGCTCTCCAGGACCAATTCCAGGAAGCTGTATACTAGATTCACATCCATGTTTACTTCAAAATGAGAGGCAAAGTCCCTTACTGCTTCTATTCCTAGATCATTGGGTATGCAAGTGAATAAATTGTTGACGTCCATAGTCACCAAAATGATGTTGTCTATGGAACTTTCTTGCTCCATTCTTTCATACAGTCTCTCCAGCAGCTGGCCAGTGTCCCTCAATACAGTATGTGCGAAAGGCAACAACTTCTTGAGTTCAGTTTCCACATAGATTGAAATGGGCTCAGTGACCCATCCTTTCCCTGAAACTATCGGTCTCAGAGGGGGGTCAACACTGTTCTTATGAATCTTAGGCAACCCTTTGATAACAGGTATAGTTGGATATACCATTTCAAGAAAGTCATATAGATTTTTATCAATTGCTCTAGTCATTAATTTGTCATACAGGACATTCTTTACTGAGAAAATCAATCTGTCTACTTGATACTTCTCGATTTTGTGGTATGTATCACTATGGCTTAACATATTTTGCATTTTCTGGGCATACTGTATTGAATTCATCACTATTAAAGCTCCTCCTTTGTCAGCTGGCCTGAAAATAACTTCTTTCATTGTTTGCAATTCTTTTAATGCCTGAAATTCATCCTGTGTTAAATTGTAGTAGTGTTTATTTTTTTCCTTTTGACCTCTGTTCAAATACCTCATTCTCACATAACCGTAAGAACATCTCCACAGTGGGATGATTGCTGGGGACAAAGGAACTTGGTTTTTTCAACACAGATGATGTATAGTTTGTACTAGTATTTTCATTGTCAAAAAGACACTTCAACGTAATGTTCCTACCAAAGCACCTTAAGTCTGTCACTAACTCACTCAGGTCAGAACGTATTGAGGTATAGAGCTCAAGCCTCTTTGCAGAACACTCTTTTGGGTAGCTGTCAGCTCATAATCGGATATATTAATTACCATCAAAATCGATTCATCTAAGCTCATTGAGGTTCCTAAGTTACCTTTCTCTTTTTCCTCTCTCTGCTTTCTGACCTGGATCTCCCGACATTTTTCTGTGTTAATAAAAAAGGGAGTTGCTGTAACAAAGGTGCATGGACAGATCCCTTCTTTGGTATCACACTCGGAACTATTTCACTTGAAGGCTGAATGCTTCCTGCCGATGCAGTATCTACATTTGCTGCATTATCATTTTCCATTAGTGATGCAATGACCTCAAGCATGCCAGAGTCATTGTTAACTATACTACCATTAGTCCTTTTGTTAGGAGTATTGCGAGAGGCTAATTCAGGATGTTGCCCATTAGTGTGTATATTACTATGTACTTCAGCTTGTATATTCACACTAGAAACAGTCCTGCGTGTCACTGGTACATTTCCATGTTGTCAGAGCGTTCTTTTCTTTCTGGTGCTCTCTTATCCCTCGGCCACTCAAACAGGCGACCGTTAGTAAAATCAAAATTATCTCTCTTCAGTTTGTTAATTTTTATATTTTTCAATTTGTTCTCATAGGTTTCCAATTTATCTTGCAGGGTTTCTAGCTTAAACAAACAGCTATCGGGTAATCTCATAGTTTCCATTTGCTTTTGCTTACATTCAATAAGAGCAGAAACCTCATCTTCATGTGGCTTAAAGTAGTCTATTAGCAGCTGCATGTATCGGAAGCTTGTCTCTATGTTAATCTCCTGCCATTTGGCCAGGAGATCGGGGTAGGTGTTCCCATAGCTGGGCATACACCTAATTCTCAATCCCCTCGGTATCATACTGTGATGTAGACAAGCTTCCATGTGAAATCGCTGCCATTGCAGCCTCTTGAGCTTATAGGCTGCATTCTCAACTCCTCTAAAGATGTTATCAAATTCTTCATTATGCAATGGCAGCGATTTCACATGGAAGCTTGTTTAGCGAATGCTTAAGGATAAAGCCCAGAGAAGAAGGCAAAAAGTATTTACTGTACAGTAAATACTTTTTGACTTTTTGACTTTTTGCCTTCTTCTCTGGGCTTTATCCTTAAGCATTCGCTAAACTGACAGCGTTATGCTGTGGGTGCTTCCCTCTCCGGAACTGTGGGTTGTTAATTTTCGGAGGTAGGGGGTAGTAAAACATTAGAAACTTGGCGGCTTTTAAAAATTAAGGCGTACTTGCGCTGCTGAGTCTTGGAGCGTCAAAGAACGACGTGAGAGTCAGGACAGGTAGATCTACATCTAGAGATGTTTTTTCAGTCTGAATGCTGCTACCATCTGCACCATCATATCCTGAGGACTTTGGGCTTTATGGAAAGGATTAAAAAAATATATTATTTTTTTTACTGTGATTTTTATAGTACAGTACCACAGACCCAGAGTGTGACCAAATTTCTGCAGTTTTAATAAGGACTAAAGTTCTGAGCTGGTGCCTTGATTTGTTTGCATTGCATTGTGTTCGAGTTGACTGGTGAGATTCTAAGTTTTGGACCCTGTATTGGTTCCTGTTTTTGGGATATCCAAGCACTGTACTGACAATGATGATTTTCTGCAGAAACAAGACAAACTCTTACAGAATTTTGCTTCAAGAGGCTACAATGAAAAACAATTAGTCATGGGTAAAGGCAAAGCAATGTCCATTCAATACAACAAAGGGCAACCGTACTACTCGAAACAGAAGCAGAGTGATGTGAAGAAAGGTGGGAACAGCAACAGTGTCAGATGCATGATGACCTACAGCACTGACTCCCTTGATGTCCGTGAAACCATCAAGAAATTTTGGCCAGTCTTAACTGCTGACAGTAAAATTAAGAGAATTGTAGGGGAAACACCTAAATTTGGTTATAAAAACAAGAAGAACTTAAAGGCTTTATTGTGCAACTATGATGGAATACCTAATAAGCAGAGTACAGAAGGAAGAAATAGGTTAGGAACTTGGAAATGTGGCTTTTGCAAAGCTTGCAGCCACATTAAATGTTCCAACAGTTTTGTTCATCCGGTAACTAACAAATGCTATAAGTACTCTGGTTTTGCTAACTGCAACACCAAGAATGTTATATACATTGGCACTTGTAATTTGTGCCAAGCCTATTATGTAGGAAAGACCAATAGAAAGTTTAAGGAACGGATACTTCGCCACCTGTTAGACATCAAGAATAAACTGGTAACCAATGTCCTATATGGACATGTGTCTGAAAATCCAGGGCATTCATTTAGCTTTATGTTTATCTCAACTGTGACTACTAAACTCCGTGGAGGAGACATTGTCAACAAAACTGAAAAGGAAGAAAGCAAATGGATCATGAACCTCAGAGCTAATTTATTTCCAGGGCTCAACAGAGTAGTTCCTATTAAACCTATTTTGAAAGAGAGAAGCCTAATTAAGAAATGAAATGGAGGCTTAAGGAAGGCGTGCATCTGATTGCTGTATGCGATTGGTTGAGCAATTAAGGATCTTTATTTAACAGCAGTAAGTCAGGTCTACACACTAGGATCTGAAGAAAGTTTTTTAACTGAAAGCGCTTATCCTGTTTGACCTGCAACTTGAACAGCACAATTTGTGCTTTTTATTTCTTCATTTTATTAAAGCCTACATTTTAACAGAATTTCTCAGTGAACTTTTTGCTGTGGTGGAAGCCTTTTTTTCATTTTACTACTCTTCATGCAAAGATATTAATACTTTTAACCAGAAGTTACATACTGCATCTGGGCCAGGGGTTTCCAGTTAGAGGCTTTTCTTAACTTTGCTTTAATCTCTCTAGTTGTTACTTCATCCCATTTCATATGCTGTACCTTTAAACTTCTTATTCTTTCTTTTACTTCTTCTACCCATTCAGCACTTTTGGTATGTTCCACAGAATCTTCATAGGTACTTCTCCAAAATGTATCTATTTCTTCTTTTTTGGTGGTCTTTTAATTCCTTTTACCTTATTTCCCAATTCTCTATAAAGTGTTTTTGGGTCATCAATAAATTGCTTATTTTGTACTTTTTGTTTATATTTGTCTATGTATCTTCTAAATTTTCCATCTGTGCTGAGATTTTTAGTTTGTTATTTGCAATAGTGCATGATAGATCCTGATCTGTTCTAATACTGCGCATTGCTTTTATCACGTCTATTTTTTTAAGTATTTTTGTTGATCAGTTCCCTCTTTTATACTCTTCTAATAGTGACACTTCTTGTCTTATTTGCTTTCTATGCTTTCTAGTTTTCCCTATTTGATACTTCCATAACAGTATTTGATTTCTACCTGTTCTCTCCTTCACTACCCTGTGTTCTTGTGGTAGAACTTTATCAGTTATTAATTATCAGTTATTAATTTAGCTGCACAGTAATATATCCTGCTTACTTGTGTTATATCTCTTGAATTTTGATGGACTGTCCAAATTACTTTGTTCATTTGTTTTATCAAACTTCTGACTTTCTGGGTTTTATTGACCTTCAGCAGTCTATTTCTTTCATTGATCTTAATATTGCCTATCTATCTCTATTAAGTCAAGCAACTCTTCTCTTAGCTCGGTTTCTTCTAGAGTGAGGGCACATTTTTTGTTTTCCATTTCCTGTGGGCATTCTTTAGAAAGTTCTGTTACATCTTCCTGTGGCACATTCTCTTCAATTTCATACTGTGCCATCCATTGCTCTGTCATATGAGAACTCACTGGCCTGTCACTCCTCAACATTAACTGTCAGAGTTTCCACAGTTTCCTGTTCCTTCCCTTGCTGTCCAGCTTCAAGTGGATGTTTATAGTGGTTTTCTGTGGAAGCCTCCAAAATATCTTCATAGGGTACTTGAGCAATTGCTTCTGATTCCACTGGTTTCCCCTTAATTTGAAATTCCATTGCTCTGTCTTGTTGTGGTGCTTTCTGAATTAGATTTTCTACACTGGATTATTCACTTTGGAGGTACTTCATGACCTCAGTTTCTATTTCATTAACTTCTCCATTTCTGATCTCCTTTTCTGCTTTTCTTCATTGACTTCTTATTTTTTGTATTGTAACATTTTCCATATTTGGATTCCTTTGCCTGTATTTCTCTTCAAATATCTCTGGTGCTACTCTTTTTGTATTGATTAGTTTTGCTTTCTTCTTTGCATAGATATTACACCATATTAAATTTATTTTTCTTTCCATGCCCATATATCTTCTTCAGATGTCTCCTGATCTTCCTTTACTTTTGTATGCCATATTTGCTGGTAATTTACCTATGGACAACTTCCACAAAAAATCATTACATTCTTTAATTCTTTTATAATTTGTATATCTCATCATTGTTGTTTTTTCTTACTTGTTTCTAACTCTTTCCATGGATCAGCAAAATAAAAACATTATCTTTCATAACTCCTTTTAATAGCTCATACATATTTAATGAGAATTTGGTTTATCAATCTAACCCCCGCTCTTCTTTCCTATATAAAATTCCTATTTTTACAGGCTTCAGTCTTGACCCCCAAAGGTATGAAAATATTGTCATCATAATTCCTTTTTCATACCTCAATGGTATCATATAAATGGTTGCAACATAGGCTGTTTTACCCAATATTATAGTATTTATCAAATGTATTTCCTTTCTATATGAAAGTCTATATGCTTTCCAGAAAGCAATCATTTCTTTAATTCCTTTAATAATCTTATGCCATTGCTCATGTTTATATTCACTTCTACCAAATGCTATCCCCATATATATGCTACACCACCTGTTATCCATTCATATCCAAAATCTTTCATTTTCTCTTTATTTATACTTAAATTTTCTTTAATATAATACTTAATTTTTCATTTATTTCTTCCATCCATGATTTATTTTTAGCAATTATTGCAATGTCATCTGCATAAGTATGCATTATCCGTATTTGGATCTCCTTCATCACTTTATATCCTCCATTACTTGTCATTATTTATTTCCACCACTATATATGCATGACTAATGAAAATATCACACTGCTAGCTGGACATCCTTGTTTTATTCCACACTCGGTTTTCAAATCTTCTCCAATACAACCATTGATGTTTAATTTCACATATTTTTTTCATATATTAATTTAATAAGTTGTAATACTTTTGTTACTTGTTATATTCCTGAAAAATTCTCCATAATGCTTCACATTGGATATTATCATATACCGTAATTACATCATCTATAAAACATTTACTTCTCCTTTTTTATTAATAATGTCATCAATTACTTCTCTTATTAACCACAACAAATCCTGATTTCCCTTTCCCTTTCATCCATACACATTTTAATTATATAACCTTTCCACCTCCACTTAATACTCTGTATTCTTTTTTTCTCTCTTCTGTTCTACACCTTCTAAAATACCTTTTTATATTTCTTTTTAAATTGTATCCACCAAATAGTCCAATTTTCATAGAAAGGTCTTGTTCTAATATGTTTCCATAATTCTATATGTTCTTTTCTTTCTCCTATATCCAATTCTTTTTCATTAATTCTTTTTATTCATTTTCCTGTTTTAATATAGTCCTCATTTTCATGAATTTTTATCCAAATAGCCATACGATCAGAAAAAGCGGTATGTTTTATTCCTTTTTGAGTAATTTTTAAACTTTCTGATATTAAAATTTAATCAATTTCTGTCTTAATTTCACTCTTTTTATATGTCCAGTTTTTATTCCCCCCATATCTTTAATTGTCCACTTCTCATAATTTCTGTAACTATTTTAACATCACAGTTTTCTTTTTATTCCTTAAGTTACAATTAAAGTCACCTGTGATTATTATATCCATATTCACACAAATATAATTAAGTATGCTTTTAAACATTGTTTCTCTCTCTTTTTTCCCAATATGCATATAAGGCTATAACCCTATATACATACCTTTTCCATCTCAGATCAACTATAGCTATTCTCTCTAGTTCTGTTATTGTTATATGTAATATATTTATATTCTCTTTATACAACATACATTTACCTGAACAGGTACTATTTTTAAACTTCCTTTTTCTTTTCCTAACTCCTTTTCCTGTATATTTTTATTGCCTTTTACCACATGTCATTCTGACACTTCTTCACTTGTCTATTTATTTTTCTTTATCTTCTTCTTTAATTTTAAAGGCAATTTCTACATTTTTCATTTGTGGTGTATCTTTCTGTACAATATCATCTTCTCTCTCTTTTTCCTTGTACAACTTCATTTACAGCTTTTTTTAATTTTCATTTTCTTGTGTCTCTCTTTCACACTCTAACCATGAATGTCCTGCATTGCCACATTTTTTACACTTTAATTCACATTTCTTTACATTATGGTCTGTCTGACCACATAAATAACATCTTTTGTGTCACATTCATTAATTAAATGATCATTATGTCCACAAAAATAACACATTTTAGATTGTCCTCTGTATTTCACAAACCCTCTGTTACCATGCACATTAATAAAACTAGGTATATGTATCACATTGTCATTTTCCATTTTTAAAATTACTCCATATTCCCATCCCCAGTCCACAGTCCTCTTTCATCATATATTTTAGTAGTATCCATCACTTCTTTACTTTACAATTTTCTGTTGCCTCCAGTTTGGTTCTAAATTGAATCAAAAAACTTTTTTGTCTAAAACAGTGTTCTACAACATATTTTGACCATAGAAAGTCTGCTGTTCTGTAGTCCTATCTCACCTTCATTCTTACATATGGGTTCGGAGCTGATCTTCGGCTTTGACTTGGCCTTTTTACAAGCGCAAAGTCTTCTAGTTGACTCCTGGTTAGGTAGATATCCCATGGTGCACCAGTACAATCCCCAGATCTCATTTGCCACATCGACGAGTTTGGATGTGCTTCTTCTTGGCCGTGGCTAAGTCTAACACATTTTGCTAATTTTTTTGGCTATTTTGTGCTATTTTTCAGATTTAGATAGATTCATATAACCTTTACAAGTGTTGTTTCTATATTTTAGATACTTTAACTATTTGCTGTGTATTTTTTCCTGTTTGGATAATTATTGTTGAGAACCGGTTGGCCGTTGGCCTTTTCATTCTCAGTGGTATCCTGTGTGCCAGTTAGTTTCTCTCTGGGCATTTTGCCCTTAGTGTTTTTCTAGTTGTTTAGATATTGTTGATATTAAGTAGTTTAGGCTCGTTTGCACTTAGTTTATCTGTGTTTGCAGTACTTTGTAAAGCTTAGATATAGTGTTCTCAGAGTGCTCTGTTATTAACTTAAACTAGCTATTTCTTGCGGAGATCTCCACATAGTTTGTATTGTATTTGCATTAGCTGAACAAGGTTTTCTGACCTTCAACCCTTATCTCTGAGTTGTTTTAGAGATTTTCCTCTGGTCTGTGTGTGCGAGTGGTTAAAATTGTTATTTCTGACCCTTTTCCACTTCTAGGTCTGTTTTAGTTAGAGGACCTAGGTTTCTCCCTTCTCTTTCTACCCAGGGCTAGGCCTGTTTAAGTTAAAGGACCTAGTCCTCTCCCTCTCTTTCTCTCTTTCTCTCTTTCTATGTGTTTGACTGGCTTCATCTTCTGTGAGATGTCTAAGGAGGTCAAAGATCATAAGCCCTCTGGGTTTAAAAAGTGCGTGAAATGCTCGCAGAAGATGTCCATTACGGATGGCCATAGTAACTGTGTATACTGTCTAGGGGCCATCCAGTTATGGGAAACATGTTTGTTTTGTCACTCATTTAGTGGCAGGGTATTGCAGGAGAGAAAGAATAAATAGATATTAAAAGGTCTCCTTAAGCCCTCCTTTGAGAAAGATCTGGCCAGCTGTTCCTCCTCTTATAAATCGCATGGGTCCAAAAAGGATAAGTCAAAATCTTCTAAGAGGCATTCCCCGGCACCGGCTGGTGCATCGGAACCGCCTCTCAAAATTTCCAAAACTGACAAGTCTCCTTCCTCCTCGGCTCCACTGAGTTCAGAGCCGATCGAGGGTTCTACTACTCTACAGTGTCAGCACCAGGCAGTTCAGAGCCAACCACTGATAGCAGACATCGGAGCCAGTCTACAGATCTTTTGCCGGTCTCGCCTACACTGAGGTCCCCTATACTACAGAGGTCTAGATATGCCACACTGTCTTCCAGATCTTCCAGGAGCTTATTGGAAGAAGATATCGAGAGAGTAGTGCTGAGACTCCTGAAGCCATCTGCCTTACCTAAAATGTTGTTAGCTTCGACCAAGTTGGTTCCGGAGCCACTCGAGTCCATTATCCCTTCGTTGATTCCTCCTCTAAGCTGTGCTGGGCTTTCTGAGCTGGAGTGATCAGTACCACTGGTGGAACCCTTGGTTCCAGCTCCCCCTGAGGTTGTCTCAGAGCTGAGTTACGCTCCGACACCTTTGGTGCCATCCGTGGTGTCTAGGAGCTGAAGCTCCCCAGTCAGCCCCGACAGGGATGCCTGGAACCAAACCTCAGACCCTACTTCTATCTCTGAGCCGATGACTCTGGAGCCAATGACATCCTCTGTCTCCTCGGAGCCAGGGAGGTCTTCAGAGCTGGAGAGGTCAGCGTTCGAGATGATGAGGAACGTGCTGTCCCCGATCATCAGCTCCACCCAGGGGTACCAACACTCTTCCCCCTCAGGCACCAGCTTTCATCCCAGCACCTACTCCCTCTCTGGATGGCAGAGACCCGCAGCCTCAGGAGCCTCTGGCTGGTGGCCCCCACTCTTCCGAGACCTCCCCGGAATATCCTTCTGAGGAGCCCCCATGGAAGAGGACATGCAAGAGGAAGCATGTAGACTCCCAGGATGAGTCTCTTACCTCCGACACTGACCTCGAGGAGTCAGAAGGGCCCCCTAAGTCATCCTCTGATGATGTCTCTTTCATTGACATCTTAGAGATCCTTAAGCAGAGGTGCAGCTGGCCCACTGTTACCCCTTCTGATGAGGAGTCGGTGTACCTAAAGGCTTTCAGGTCTCAACCTTCAGCCTCTTGTCTGTCTCCACCATTTGATGAACTGTTAGATCATGTTAGTCGGAAGGTGTGGGAGACTCCTGATGCTGTGGAGCCAGTCCCCAGGAGACCTAATAATTTCTGTCATCTCCCAAGGATAAGGATTTTTTGTCAAAGGGTGTTCCCGTAGATGCCATGGTGGTGGCGGAAGGCGCTAGCGGAGACTTCTTCTTCTTCTGTTCATCCACCAAATAAGGAGTCTCGAACGATGGGCAGATACGGAAAGTGTATCTTTTCATCAGTGGCATTTACTCTCAGATTGCTGAACTACCTAACACACTTTACAAGGCTTCAGAGAGATCTCCTTAAGGAGTTAGGAGAGACTCTACAAGGTACATCCACTGAGGGAGTCCCTGAGAAGGTCTCTTCTCAGTTGCTCACCTTGAATTCTATTGTCAACTCATCCATGAGGCTGATCTCTTATGCAGTCACTGGAGCGAGCAGGGCAGCGGGTTCAAGAGTTTCCCAAAGGAGGCACTCCTGGATGCGCTTGTGTAATTTTGCGGAGCCATTTAAGTCTACCTTTACCACTGCCCCCTTTGATGGTTCTTCATTGTTTGGTCCTAAGATAAAGGACACACTCACCCAGTGCGAGCAAGAAGGAAAAACACTGTCTGCTGTGGGAGTACATTTTACCGTCCCCTCTAGACCGCATCCCAAGGGTCAGAGAGGTGGTAAAATGTGGTTCAAGAAGTCCCAGAGGTTTTTCCAGGATGCACAGGACGACTCCTCCTTCAGAGGGAGAGGAGGAGGAGGAAATGGTAGACATCGCCCTAGAGGCAGGGGCGGACCACAAAACCAGGGAGGTCGTGATTTGTTTTGGGGCCGGCCCTACCAGCTTTCCTGATGTGGGGCCCGACTGTGCTTCTCTGGAGCTGGTTAGGGGTCACATTTCTTTGTATCCGGAAGCCTGGCTAAGTATCACTCAAGACAGTTGGGTACAAAGAATTATCGCCAGAGGTTATAGCATACCGTTTTCTCTGCCACCTCATGTCCTCAAGAGGATCCTGGATGTTCCACCCAATCACAGGGATCAAGCAACTGTAGAAGTCAACAAGTTGCTTGCAAACAGAGTCATCCAAACTGTCCCCGCAGACCAAGTAGGATCCGGAACTTACTCCAGATTCTTTTTAGTGCCAAAATGTACAGGGGACTGGAGGCCCATCTTGGACCTCAGCAAATTAAACAAATCCGTAAAGAAGGACAGGTTCCGGATGGTGACAATGCAGTCTATACTCTCCTTACTAGGGAAAGACACTTGGATGTGCTCAATAGACCTCCAAGACACATACTACCACATAAAAATGGACAGGGCGCCGAGGAGTCATCTACGCTTCTGGCTGGGAGCCAGTCACTACCAGTTTCATCCTCTGCCCTATGGTCTCACCACAGCCCCCTGGGTGTTTACCAAGTGTATGGCAGTAGTTATAGCTCACCTGAGACATCTAGGATTCCAGGTGTTTCCGTATCTGGACAACTGGCTCCTGACCACCCCCACCAGGCATCTACTTCTTCAGACCAGGGACGCCACTATTCAACTTTGTGCCCAGTTGGGGATTACTATAAATTGGGTAAAATCTGCCTTATCGCCCTTTCAGTTTGTGACTTTTATAGGCGCAGAAATAGACACGGTAGCCATATTGTCTTGTCTTCCAGTAGAAAGGGCACAGAATCTTGTACAACAAATTCACCATCTCCTCCCTCTCCAAAAAGTCAAGGCAAGTACTGTTCTGAAGCTTCTAGGGACCATGGCTTCTACCATACTACTAGTGCCTTTAGCCAGACTACACATGTGGATTCTTCAGTGGCTTCTGTTGTCCCAGTGGTCCTTCCAACAATTGCCCTTAACTCACCACATTTTGTTAACAGAGTCTTGCAAGAAGGACCTCAGTTGGTGGATTCAACCCAATCAGTTAACTACGGGCACTCCATTCCTCTCTCGTCAACCCATTGCCACTGTGACCATGGATGCCTCACAGATAGGGTAGGGGGAATTATCTAGGCAGGACTGTCCAAGGCACATGGCAAGATTACGAGGCCCACCTGCATATCAATGTTCTAGAGATGAGGGCGGTGCTCGTGGCGTTGCAAGCACTTCACGACCTTCTTCCTCTTGGGACGATTGCAATACAATCAGACAATATGTCAGTAGTATGGTATCACAACAAACAAGGCAGAACCAGATCATACCCACTCTGTTGAGAGGCCATTCGGGTTTAGAAATGGGCAATATCTTCCCAGCACTTTCTCGTGGCGACGCACATCCCAGGGACAACCAACATGATAGCCAACAAACTCAGCCGGGCAATTTTGATGCCTCATGAGTGGTCTCTGAAGCAGGAAATAGCAGAACCAGATTTTCCGCAGATGGGGACAGCCTTGCTGCGATATTTTTGCCAGCCCAATCAATGCCAAATGCAGCAGCTATTTCTCCCTCATCCCCCCTCTGGGGGAGTCTCTGAGAGACACACTTGTTCATGTTTGGCCCCTGGGTCTCCTTTACACTTTCCCACCCTTTCCTCTCATATCCAAGGTTATTCAGAAAGCAAAACTGTTGGGAAACAAACTGATCCTCATCACTCCTTACTGGCCTCGTCAGGTTTGGTTCCCCTTTCTCAGGCCTCACCTATTAGACGATCCATGGACTCTGGACCCAGTGTCAGATCTCTTGATGCACATGTCAGGCTCTCTTCATCCCAGCCTACACACCATCAATTTGACAGCTTGGCTGCTCCAGTTCCATCCCTTGTCAGGCTTCACGATTTCTCACCCTCTGTGACTCATATTCTTACATCCTCTCATAAACCCTCTGCTAGAAAATTGTACACCAGTAAATGGAGAAGGTTTTCTATCTGGGCTGAGAAAAGGAATGTTGACCCTTATACTGCATCTATTCCGGTGGTATTGGAATTCTTATCTGAACTTTTTGCAAGGGATCTGCGGCTGCCACAATCTGGGTTCAGTTGGCAGCGATTTCAAATTTCCATTTGTGTCAACAGGATTCCAATCTGATATCACATAGGTTGTGCAAGACCTTCCTTAAAGGTGCCACTTTGTTAAGACTCCCCCCCTTTAGGAACCGGTTGCTTCATGGGATTTGAATTTTGTTCTATCCAAATTAATGTCTCCACCCTTTGAGCCAGCCCATTCATCTCCTTTTCAATTACTGTCTTGGAAAACTTTTGTTTCTGGTGGCAATCACATCTGCTAAAAGAGTTTCAGAGTTACAAGCACTGTCTGTCAAACCCCTGTATCACAAAGACAGAGTATCTGTTCATACTAATCCATCCTTTGTCCCCAAGGTCTGTTCCCATAACACTTTGAACTAATCTATAGAGCTTCCGGTGTTCTTCCCTAATCATTCCAATGCAGCAGAATACAGATTTCATCAGTTGGATGTTCACAGACAATTACAGTTTTATTTACACTGGACGAAGGAATTCAGGAAGTCAGACCAATTATTTATTTCCTTCTCTGACTCCAGATTATGTCTCCCAGTTTCCAAAGTGACCCTCTCTAATTGGATCTCCAGTTGTATAGCTTACATTTACTCTTTTGATGGTAAGCCTTTACCTTTCAAAATTAAGGCTCATTCAAAGAGATCTCAGTCTGCTCATGCAGCCTTTCAAGCTAAGGTCCCAATTGATAATATCTATGCAGCAACAACATGGGCTACCCCTCATACATTTATTACTCATTACAAATTGGATTTGACCTCCAGGGGTAGAGCATCCGTTGGTTCCACGGTACTCAGGAGTATTTTTCCTTGAGCCACCCAAGAATAAGGTGCTAGGGACGCTGTCCTATATGTAAGAATGAAGGCGAGATAGGACTACAGAACATAAAGAAGTTATGTACTCACCATAACGTTCCATGTTTGTAGTCTATCTCGCTCTTCACTTCATTCTTATGAACCCACCCTGGAAGGATCTAGAGACAGAAAAATTGTTGTATTAAATGGAGACCTTTTATTATTGAATTCTTTCTGCATGTTTTTTTTTTTTTTTTTGTTATTTCTCTCCGTAGTTAGCAGCAAACAAGATCTGGGGATTGTACTGGTGCACCATGGGATACCTACCTAGCCATGAGGCAACTAGAAGACTTTGAGCTTGTAAAAAGGCTGACTCGGAATATGTAAGAATGAAGGGTGAGATGGACTACAAGCATGGAATGTTATGGTGAGTACATAACTACTTCTTTTTTAACCCCCCCCCCCCCGCAAAAAAAAATTATATAGCCTGCCCAGTTTCAAATACCAAGTCACAATATGTCAAAATGTTTCTTTGTTAATTAAAATGAAAGCTCTTACCTCTTCAAGTTTAACACCCAGTGGTTCAATAACATTGTCCTATACCTCATATCTGTCCAAACCTTCTTCATTTTTACTGCTCACCTGAACAACAAATTTCTTCTGTTTCTTTTATTCCCCTCTCTTCTTTAGTGGTTTCTCCGACTGTTTCAGCATAAGTCTTTTTCTCTGGAACTTTTTGTGTCTCATTTTCTTCTATTTTCTCTGTAATCTCACTCAGGATACTGCAGTTCTACTTTTTGGCTCAATGTGGTTTATCATCTCCTCCAGATAAACATCCTGCAACCCTCCTGACTAGACTGCTGAAACAATACATTTTTCCACTGTTTCTGTTGATTCAAGCAGATTTTTATGGAAGTTTTGCTCCGAATCCACTTCCACCTCTGCATTCACCTCTGTTTCCTCCTCAACCTCTTCTCCATTTGAAAATAAAATTTTTCTAATCCCAAATAATTTAAAACATTTCTGGTAGTGATTCTACCATTTCAACTGCATTTTCAGCAACTTTCATTTCACTTTCAGCAAAAGCTGAATCAGCCATGTTTCTCCCTGTTCCTCCGGGCTGCCACTGCACCTGGAACGGGAACAGGAAGTCAGTTGTGTCACACACAAACTCTTCCCCTTACTACCAAGAGTAAGGAAGTTCCCTGATGCCCTTACTAAATTTTCCCCTAGTAGTATAAATACCTCCTCAGGTCTCCCCTGAAAAGAATTCACTAGCCTGGTGGTTTAACGCGGTCAACAAAGGATAAATAAATAATGCTGTTCTAGAAGCTTTAGCAAAGAGTAATTTTGAGCTGGCTTCTTCTGCAGAATTAACATTTCTGTCCTGGAAAACCTTGTTTTTGTGGTGAATTCTTCAGCAAAGAGCGTTTTGAAATTACACACTTCATCTTCCAATCCTCCTTACTTAATTTTTCATAAGTATAGGTTATCTTTCCAGGCAAATCCTTCCTTCATTTCCAGAGTTGCATCCGAATCTATTTTGAACCAATCTATTCACTTACCAGTCTTCTCACCAAACCTTTCCAACAAAGGAGACTACATTTTGTATACCCTAGATGTTTATAGACAGCTAAGGTTTTATCTGCACAGAACTAAATCCTTCAGTAAGGATTCTTAACTTTTTGCTTCCTTTGCCCCTAACAAACTGGGGAAGAAGGTCTCTAAAGTACCGCTGTCCAGATGACTATTTGACTACATTTCCTTCATGTACACCTCTCAAAACAAGACTTTGACAGTCATACCAAACCCATTTGACAAGGTCCATTTCTGCATCTACAGTCTTTTTCAAGACATTCCTTAGTGGATGAAATTTGTGCTGCATCAATCTGGTTTCTGTTCCACATATTTGCCAAACATTATAAGCTAGATATTGTATGCAGATCCCAGGCTACCTTTGGGGTCATTATCCCTAGGGGTCTTCTGTCATGATTCTACCCAGGATGGTAAGTAGTTTGGGACATCAGTTGGATCATATATACTGGATTATAAGGATATGGCAGTTATGAATTTGCCATAATGCTGGATCCTTTCATCCGTCTATCTGATACAACATCCCACCCTCCATCCCTCATCTAAATTGTCACTTTCTGAGTATCTGAAGGATATGTTTGATAATTTTTAGTAATTACTCCATAAACAGGTAGCAACTTGATCTGAAGAGAGATACTATCCCAAAGGATTATGAGAGGGGAAAATTTTAAAGGAGCTTGAGACTAGAGTCCTAGTTGTGCTGGATCAGATCTGGCAAGTAGCTCAAGGACACATTGGTTGTATCAGATGGACCTAGGTGAAAGAACCCAATGTTATGGTAAAGACCTAGGGGAAAGAATCCAGTGTTATGGTAAGTACATAACTACCAGTCTGATGTTGTTAATCTTCTTTCCATTCGTCACTGATGGGTTCAGTTCCGAGCCCTCGGAACTGAGTCGGCCTATTACCAAGCTCACGATAGCCCAAAAAACTCTCGAGCTAAGTCTCTACCCAAAATGCCCTTCTCCCTGTTACCTCAGATCTCGTTTGCTGCATAGCCGTAAAGCCGCGTTTCAGCCGAGCTCTCAGCTAAGTAAAATCTTTTTTGATATTTGTGTAAAAGTTTTTGGATATCTTCAGATTTTACTAAACCTTTAGTATTTCTAGTGTCTCTTCTTCTATCTAACCATATATTCTCCATTCTACCCATTGTTACCATTGGTAAACTTAAGTACCATTGTTGGTACGGCCTTTTTCTCTTACCCTTGTGGTATTTCTTCAGTACCATAGCTGGTATTGCTTTCTCTTGTTAGCTTTTATTTCTATTCAGTTGTTTCCCTCTCTTCACATAGACAGTGTGTTGTAATATTGGTATTTTTTCTTGTGATTTCTTGTGTTTCTTTTTTTTTTGAACTGAGTGACTTCATTATTGTTGGATTATACAGTTAGTTGTGGTGCCCTTTCTATTAAAATGGCGAATAAGAAAGGTACCTCTGGCTTTAAGCATTGTACTTCTTGTAAGGGCAAGTTACCTAACAGTGACTTGCATGATGACTGTGTATACTGTTTGGGAGTGGCCCACCTCTCAGTACAGCCTCCATGTGATATTTGTCAAAGTTTCAGTCAACGCACTCTTAATGAGTGCAAAAATAAACTAATTCTGAAGGGGTTACTCAAGTTTCCCTTCTCAGAAGCAATTTCTGTGATGGAGGTCTCAACCCCTCCTTCTATGGATAAAAAGAGATCCCATTCTGTTCCTTCTTCACCATCGGGTGATCAGAGCAAACCTGGGAAATCTAAAGTCCCCAAGTTATCGTCAGGGCATAAATCTGCCTCTTTGGCTCCGCCTTCCTTGGCTCCGACCATCTCAAAACCTTCAATACCGATGCCTGTATTGGCACAGACCCTGCCTCTGGCACTGATTATAGATCTTACTATGCCTATTTCAACTTCGGCACCTGTAGCTACTTCGGCTCAGGGCACACCTTCGACTTCAATTTCCATTTTGGAACTGACCTTTTTGACCACTCCAAGTGCTACTCCGGCACCGAGTGTTGTACTGACCTCACTGGATCTGACCCCTTTGCTTCCAGTCTTGAAACCAGAGACTTCAGTGCCAGCAGACATTGCACCATGGACCTGATACTCTCCTTCAGTAGACCCATTTCTGGGCCAAGCGTATAGCCCATTTCTCGAACGTCCTAATGCCGCATCTGGAGTATCCACCAGATCCACCAGGAGCGTTTCGGGGCACATCCACCTGCTGGACTTGGGTTGCCTTATCCACGGGCTCCATCTTACACTCCTCCTTCAACCATCTCAGTTCCAAAGCTTTCTGTTCCGACATCCTTCTTGGAACCCACCACCTTGGTGCCTACAGTGCATCCCACTCCAGCTGTGAGTTTGTCCCTTTGGTCTTCGGTTTCCGCCAAACCAGTCCTTCCTCAATCTGGGTGCCGACTTTCTCCTCAGTTCCCTCATCAGCACTGATGTCTGCATCCACGCTGATTGTGCTTGAGGCTCTACCCGTGGGGGGCGGGTCCATCGGAGTGGGGTGTGACCCCAGTCCCGAGGTTGTCTTTCTCGGTTCCAGGCTCCCATCCATCTTCGGGCGGGCCTGCCTTCCACGTGATGGAGAGGGCTCTTGCTTCTAGCAGCAGTCCTATGATGTTGGAATCCCAGTTTTCACCCCCTGAGCTGCAGCTGTCACAGACCACCCCCCAGGACACCAGGCAGAGAAGCCGCAGGACACCCCTGTTCAGGGTACCCACTCTGCCGAGTCCTCCTGATAGACCCCCACTGAGGAGCCCCCTCGAAAGAAGACATGCAAGAGGAAGCACATGGACTCGCCTGAGAAGTCCTTAACGGAAGGCATGGATTAAGATGTTGGTGAAGGATCCCCACAGTCACCTCCTGATGAAGTCTCCTTCGGAGACATCCTGGAAATGTCAAAACAGAGAGGTTACTGGAGGCCCTCCAACCCTTCATCTGAGGAGTCTATGTACCTGCAGGCTTTTCGTGCCCAGACATCTACCTCTTGGGTGACACTGCCTGCCGATGAACTCGTCCAGCTAGTTGTGCAGCGTGCGTGGAAGAACCCTGATTCCATTGAGGTGATCCCCTGGAAACCAGACAAAATTCTGTCCCCTCCTGTTGAGAGTCTGCACTGGTCCAAAGGGTTACCAGTTGATGTTATGGTGGTGGCAGTAGCCATGAAAAAGGACTTGGCCCAACAGGAGTCTAAGGTGGTGGACAGACTTCAAAGCATGTTTTTGCATCAGGGACTTTTGCTATACAGTCCCTGAATTATTTCTCTCTGGCAGAATTGTTGGGAATAACAATACATTGGGAGAAATCAAATCTTATCCCTGCACAACAAATAGAGTTCATTGGAACAGAGTTCAATACTCAGTCCTGTCTGGTATCACTCCCTCTTCACAGACTCCACCGATTGAGGCTTCAGATCTGAGTGATTCTTTCTCAAACATTAGTCCCTGCAAGACAAGTTCTCCAAGCTCTGGGTTCTAGGGCTGCATCAATTCCAATAGTGCCTCTAGCAAAGCTACATATGCGAATCCTGTAATAGCTCCATCTGTGTCAATGGTTCCCAAACTGTCATCCCCTGGATTACAAGATTCGAATAACCAACTCTTGCAAGTAGGACCTGCTTTGGTGGATGAGGCCAGATGAAGATCTTTGGAGCTGACCTTTTCAACCCTCCCAGCCCACAGCCATTGTGTCCATGAATGCTTCCCTGATCAGGTGGGGGGGCCATTTTCAGGGGAAAGACTGCCCAAGGCACATGGTCCACCTCGGAGACCTACCTGCATATCAGTGTCCTAGAACTGAGGGCCATGCTGTTAGCATTGCAGGCATTCCATACAGCTGTCCCCTCCGGGACAATTGCAATCCAATCAGACAATATGTCAGTGGTCTGGTACATCAGCAAGTAAGGAGGAACCAAGTCCTACCCCCTTTGTTGAGAAGCAATGAGAATCTGGTATACATGGTACCCCTCTTATCTCGTTATGCCTTTGCAAGGCTTTCCTCAAAGGGGCCTCTCATCTCAGGCCTCCTCTTAGACAGCCTGTACTACCATGGAACCTCACTTTAGTCCTCCAGTCTTTGACACAGAAGTCCTTAGAGCCTGTGGCTAAGTGCGACCTAAGTAAAATACAAAAAGAAATACCTATGTAAACACTTCCAAGCAAAAATTCCTAAAATGTCTGGACTCTGTTACATACTTGGGGGACATACAGTAGTAATCTTATTGTTCCATTGTAAACTGCTTTTCTAGTCTCTCTTTCCCAGTTGTTTCTAACCTCCTCATATTGATTCTTATAGGTATATTTTATATGCTGTACTTACTATCATTTTTAACATCAGCATCTGTTCTAAAAACAAATTCCAGTACTGGCCTTTCACCTAACACTCTCCCATCTTTGCCTTTACTCAGATATTAGCCAATGGAATGGAAGGCATTCTCTAATCTGCAGTCCAAACGTCTGGTTGGCCACATCCCATTTTACTATCTTTCCCCTTCTTTAGTAATTTGCTCCCAGTACCTTGGTTCCTTTGCTAATTTTCTCAAGTAAATTCCAGCCTCCTCTTGCCTATGTTCTTGACCGCTACTTGCAGTCATCCCTACTAGCAAAATCACTTTTCTGCATTCTTGTGTTGTCTTAGTTCTTGCAATACTTTTTGCTACTTTAAGAATATAATTTTCTATATGTTTGTTCTTCTTAAGGACCTGCATCCAAAACTGTACTCTTTCTACTTATTTCTTCACCCCCCCAGTTTTATCATTATGTCTTTCCACTTTGATTTTTAGCCTTTTGCTTATGTTATGTACATGAACCTTAACTGTGTCGCTCTAAAGAGTCCCTTCAAATGAGGTAAGCCTAAACCACCCTGTTTGATAGGGAGAAACAACCTATCCCACCCACTTAACTCTTCCCCTCTCAAATAAATTCCTCCAACTCTTTATTAATTTGTTGACCACAGCTTCTCCTCTGGTTGATACAATATGCCTGACTCACATGTTAAACTAAAGGGACTAAAACAATTTTCACTGCTTGTATCTTACTGTCTATATCCATAATCAAGAGATTTCTCAATTTTTGTATTATCTTTTGTTTAGTCTGTCCACATGTATTCTTAGCACCATAATAAAAATCCTTTTTAATCCAGTTACATAAATTCTTCATCTTGTCATGTCCCCATAAATATGGGTTTTGCCGAACAATTGTTGTATAGGTACATCATTTACCACTATAGCCTTTGTTTTTTATTCATTAAGTTTATATTCTGAAAAGACTTGAAACTCTGTCAAAGTACTCCACAACACTGAAATATCATTTTCTGTCTTTTGAAGTGCAAAATAATATCATCTGCAGATAAAGATATTTTTTATTACCATACCTCTTATATCTTTGAATTTATGAGTTCCTTATTTTCTTTGCCAGTGGCCTTTTAATTAACCCTATTATTCTATCAGAGAATGCAAATGTTATCCTTGCCCTACTCATAAACACCCAGCTGATTCTGTTGAATGCTTTTTTTTGCATCCGACCCACAAACAAAAACAATATTTTATTGCATTCTGCTTCCACATGGATCATAAGTGTTTCATTAATGTCGTCAGATGTTTGCTTCTCCTCCAAATAACCACATGACTTCATATCTATCCATTTTGGACAACACCTTTCCTATTCACTTAGCTAGTACAGAATCATATTTCGAAATTGAAATAGTTTCATATGAAGCTGGGTCTGAAGGGTCTTTACCACCTTTCGGTAATAAAGCCACCATAGCTTTCTTCCAAGATCCTTAAACCACCACCACCCTTCTAAAATATTGTTAAACAAAACCTTCCAGGTCTTTATCACTTTCTTCTCTCCCAACTTCCAGACTTCCAGAAGAATACCATCTGGGCCTGGAAATGTCAATGATGATTGTCTATACATCAGTGTTTTTACGTCTTAGATATTAATTGCTGATCCTCATATTCCTCTAACCATGAGATAATTATGTCTTCCAGAAATATTTCTGTTTGTGCTTTTTCTTGGTATCTGCATTTGTCTGTTTTATACAAATGTTCATAAAATTTCCAGAATACTTTTAATAGCTGTCTAGAATCTTTGGTTATTTTTGTTGTCATATACTCCGTAAGTTTGATGGCAACCCTTTCTACTTTCTGTTGCCTAGATCATTGTGTTAACATTTTTTGTGCTCTGGGGTTATCAAATATAGTTGCTTAACACATTTCCAAACTCATGCATTTTATCAAAATACTCTCTTGTTTTCCCTTTAGCACTCTGCAGTTGTTCCTCTTCTTGTTGCATGAGATTCCTATTATTTTCTAATATTTTAACCTTTTTCAATTTTTCTAAATAATTCCTATCACTTCTTTCCCATATCACTTTCTGTTTTATTTCTACCATGCTTTTAAACTCAATTTTCATTTTATCCCCCTCACTAGCTATCCCTTCTGAAGAAATTTCTACCTCTCCTAATAATTAATGAATAATTTCCTGTAGCCATTCCTTAAATTCCTCCCTTTTAATAGGTAAGTAGGAAAGCTACAGTGTTTCATTTTTACTTCATTATCCTGTATTTTATCTTAGTTTTTATTAGTGTGTGATCTGAAATAATTATTAGAGGTGTATCAAAGCATTCAATTAAATACACATATTCCTGTGAAATGTACTTTATATACATTTTAGCCTAGTCATTGTACCTTGGGGAATAATATGTAAATTCTGAGTTCCTATTACTGAACTCATATCTTCCATACCAAATATTCTTATATATTTCCTTAAAAATCTAACCTCTTTTGTTATATTTTCCCTTTTAGCACCTGCCCCCAATACATCCTCAGTATTGCAGGTCAAGTTTCAGTCTCAAACCATAAATAACATTCTTAGCTAAATGTTGATTATTTCCCCCCAAAATTTCTAAAACTCCATGATAGCAGTTTTTTGTGGAATGTTAAGTATAGGCCAGCACAATCATCCTCCCTTGCCAGTAGCCCCTTACTACCACTAATCTACCATTAATGACTTTATTCCTCTTCTATCACTATTGGTGTCCCTCTAGCAATCAGTATTATTGTTTCCCTTTTCCATTGTCCTTGATTTTCTGCTGGTTGTCCATAAGGAAATCTTTTATTTGTCAAATTCATATGCTCATTTCTATGCCAATGTGTCTCTTGTAACATTGATATTTGTACCCAAGATTTCTTAATATAATTCATTGCTGTTTGTTTTTTGTCTATAACTATTAGGCCATTTATATTCCATGGTAATAGGAATGGAGTAGCCATTATAAGTTCATAGGTAGGTACTAGGCTATCTGCCCGAGGGCATTTATAAGCCTAGCCAGAGTATGCCGGCTTTCGCCGCCCCATTGATTAATTAACTGATCCTCTGTCAAGCTGAGCCATTGAAGTGATCCCAGGGGTGTATTTTCTGTTACCCATCCACTCGTCAAGGTTTCTCTTGAAGAGTGTTAGTGAGGGGCTCTGCCTAATGTAGTTTGGAATTTTGTTTCAAAGCATGGTGAGTCTCTGTGACAGGAATCTATCCCTCCGGCATGTTCTGTTTATTGTTGTGGTGAGGTTTAGCTCGCTAGAGCTCGTGGCTCGCAGTTACTTGGATTTCTTTAGGTGGAGCATGTCCATCAATTCTGAGTTGGACATGGCTTTGTAAGTCAGGCAGAGATCACCTCTGAGTAAGCGATATGCCACTGAGTACAGCCGGAGTTTTGTCAGTCGGGCTGCATAGGACATATGTTTGAGGCCAGTAATCCTCTTGGTGAGGTGCTTTTGTGGTCTTTCCAGCTGTTGGAAGTGTCTTGTGAGGTACATCCCAAATGGGGCATTGTACTCTATGATGGGTCTGATGAGTGATAAGTAGAGGGGCACTATAACCTCTTTATTTCTAGATGCAAACCCTTTAATAATTAGATGGGCCACATAGAAGGATTTCCTAACTACTTTGGCAATATGATTGCCAAAGGAGAGATTGCTATCTACCTGGGTCCCCAGATCTCTTATTACCTCTTTTGTATTAAAGGGGCTGCCACCTATGTGGTAATTCATGGGTGTTTTGTTTTTCCCAAATGGGATGACTATGCATTTTTTAGCATTTAGCTTGAGGCCATGACGTTGACACCAGGTGTCCGTCTCAGTAAGGCCCTTTTGGAGGATGTCCGTGTCAGCTGGAGAGTGAATTATGGCTCCCAGTTTGCAGTCATCAGCGAAGTTGGTTAGCTATAGTCCTCCTGTGTTAGCCTATACTTCTAAGAAGTATATGCCGAACAGTAGGGGTCCCAGAACTGAGCCTTTCCGGACACCGCTTGTGACTCATTTAGAGTCGGACCTGGAGCCCGCTATTCTTACCGTGTGAGCTCTGTCTGTAAGCCAATTGGCAACCCATCTCATGACGTAGGGGTTTATGTTCAGGCTGGTGAGTTTTTCTGTAATAACCGAGTGGGGAATGGTGTCGAAAGCCTTGGCGAGGTAAAGGTAGGCTGTGTGAACAACCTTTCCCTCATCTATGTCCTTAGTGACTGTCTCAAAGAAGTCAACCAGGTTTAGTAGGCATGATCTGCCCTTAACAAAGCCGAACTGGGTTGGGCCAAGTGTTTGTGGAGGTTCCCAGTGTCTTTGTAAATGAGTTCCATGATGATGCGCTCCATAACCTTGCAGACCAGGCTAGTCAGGCTTATGGGGCGATAGTTACCAGGGTCAGTTGTGGCCCCTCCTTTGTGGAGTGGAATAACCATTGCTGTGCGCCATTCTATGGGCACGTAGCCTGTGGAGAGGCTGAGGTTGAGCAGCGTGTTTAGGTGGGGGGTTAGTTTGTTCTGTAGTTTGTGCAAGATGCAGCCTGGGACATCTGGCCCCACTGACGCTGTGTTTTTGGCCTTTGAAATGGCTATTTTCACTTGTGCGTCTGTGATTTCCGGGACACTACACTTTTTTGGTATTGTTGTGGGCCCTTTTGGGGGTGAGAGGGGGTGAAGTTTGCACTGAATCTATCTGCCAGGATGTTGGCAGTATCAGTAGGTTCAGTATATTTTGTGCTATTTTGCACAAGTTCAGTGCATATTTGCGAGAATCCACTTAGATTCTTAACATAGCTAAACAAGGTTTTGTGGTTATCTTTTGAATCGTTGGCTATTTTTCTTTTGAAGTTTGCCTTGAATGATTTTATGACGGACCTTAGTTTCTTACTGATACTGATCAGGGATGTCTTTCCTTCTTGGGATTTGCTTTTTTTCTGAACAAGTTTCCTCCTTCTATTGTACAGCCTGTTTATGGCAGGGGTCCACCAGACTGGTTTCCTTGTCTTAGAGGAGTGAGTCTTGGTTTTGCTAGGGATGGCACGATCCATGCATCCTTGCAGGTTCTCATAGAGTGCATTTGTAAAGCTTCCTGCATCTTGGGCAGTGTTGTCCTTTAGCGTGGGGGCTGTGAAACTTACCACCTCTGTCTTAAGTAAAGTGAAGTTTGCTTTAGAAAAGTTTTTTAGTGTGGTTTCCTTAGTTGGGGGTGGTGGTGGGGTGTGGACATCCAGAGTGATTAGTTTATGGTCTGATCTAACCAGTGACGGGTGGAACACCTGTCGCCCATGTTTGTGATGACCTGGTCCAATATGTTTTAACCTCTGGTAGGGGAGTTTACCAGCTGATCCAGGGCATTTGAGTTCTTGAATTCCAGGAAGCGCTGGGCCTGGGAGTTTTTACTCAAGTAGTTTTTCCAGTTAATGGTAGGGTAATTGAAATTGTCCAATATCAGGGTGTTCTGTAGGACCTTCATGTTTTCCAGTGTCTCCAGAAAGGTGGACTGGTGGTCCTGGGTCATAGATGGTGATCTGTAGCAGGCCACAATTTGCATTGCAGATTTGCCTGATGTTAGTTACACATGGATGATCTCAGAGGTATCATGCTGCGCCACTAACCTGGAGGTGTAGGTATCCTTGATGAATATGGATACACCCCCTCCTTTTGTGTTTCGATCCATGTTCTGTGGCTGAAACGTGTGGTACGAGTTGTAGCCCAGTAGTGCTGGGGTGCTGTCTGGAGCCTTGAACCAGGTTTCAGTTACTGCACAGATGTCAACGTTCTCCATACTGAGGAGTGCATTGAGCGCATGCATTTTGAGATTTAAACTCCTGGCATTGAGTAGCATAACCCTCAGTTTTTTGTTAATTGTGCTGTTTATGGAGGTGGGTTTGACTCTTGATCCTTGCCTAAAAAAGGCACTATGGGAGCAGCAAGAGCCTTGGCCAGTATTTGAAAGCCTAGGGGTGACAGGTGCAAGCTGTCTCTTGTGAAGCAACACGGCTTGTCTAGCATGTCGTCCCAGGCTGACAGACACTGGATCCACTTTGAAAGACACCAGAAGCTTAGCCAATTGTTGAAACTGATAATTTTTTCTTTATACTGAGGTATCATTCTTGGTGAGGGCAGGATGCTACTCAGGGTCAGGGTCATACCAGCCTGGGCTACATGATCAGTGAGCTCTTCCATGTCTCTTTTCATGTAGTCCAGAGAGGTACGTCTCAGGTCATTCACACCAACATGAACAATGACAGAGTCATATTTGTACTTGTTCTGGAGTGACCTGAGTGCTTGTGTTATGTGGTGGATTCTGGCTCCCAACAGGCAGCTAACAGTAACCTTCTGCTTGTCCAGCCTAGTGAGTGGGACGTCAGTGTGCCTCACTATAGAGTCACCTATTACTAGTGTGTTAGGTTTGTTATTTCACCTTAAGGGCTGTGATTGTGCAGCACACTGATTTTGTGTTTTATGTGTTGTCTGGTTTGTGACGGGAGGTGCAGGTTGTTTGGGTGCCTGCTTTGGAGGTCTCTGGTGCTTTTGCAGGTTTTTAGTTAGAGCCTCTGAGTATGATTTTGTGTATTTATGTGTATTTTTTGCCAATGCTGGTTTAGTAGGTCTGTTTGTGGCTGGAGGTGTGGTGCAAGTGTTAACCTTCTCCTCTTGACTGTCTGTTCCAGTCTTGGGTGGAGACAGCTTAGTCTCCAGTTTGGCTGTATAATTGCATCTCTCACATATGTTAGTGTTTTGTGGTAGGAGGAGAGGGTTGTCTGTGTACATGAGGCAGTTGTAACATTGCCTCAGGATACCCAGATTCACCAGCTGGACTGGAAAGTACACCTGAAATTGGCCTTTGGTCATGCCTGAATAGTAGGGTGAGCTGCTTAGTCGCTTGGTTGGTGAGGGGTAAATAAAGAGCCTTGCCCTGCTGGGCAATCAATTGTCAGGGTATATTAGTGTTTGCTATTAGGTCTGAGCAAATGCTGGGCTGTAGGATGCTTTTTGAGTGCTTAGGTTGAGAGTTAGACTAGTTTCAAGGGAAAAAATTGAAGAGGAGACTTAGTGGAGCCGGGAATAATTTAACCCTAGCTAACCAGCACTGCCCGGCACGCAAAACCGTGCAAACTCGGTTTTTATAGCATGGAGATGAAAGAAATAGAAATTAGCCCAAAATGGCCAATAAACTACTAACTTCTGGGCTGGAACCACTCCTCCAGGGACAGATAGGCTGCTCAAAGCTCCCCTCTCTCACAGGTGAACAGAAAAACTTCCTTCTATCCAAGTAAGTTATGGGCAACTCAGAAACTTGTAACACAGCCCCGAATTCAGCACTAGCCTGAAAACTGGACTATACTAGCTTAGAAAGGTGGGAAACAGGGAATTTATTTATTTATTTATTTTAAAGATAAGGCAAAAACAGTAAAAAATATGGGTTCCGGCGTGTAGATCATGAGACAAATGCCCGCGAGCTACAATGCCGAAAGCAGAAGGCAGCAGCACCGCTAGATCGTAGAGCGGTGCTGCCGAAAGATAGATATGCTGTGAGAATCCACGGAATAGGGAAACTAGTAAAATGGAGATGTCCCCTAACGTAAATAAGCGGGCTGTTTCCTGACAGTGGAAACAGCCGCGCTAGACAAACAATCGGCAAGACAAGTGGTGGAGAGGGACCAAACACTCACATAAGGACAAAAAAACTTACCTGTAGCCCATGCAGAAGCATTCCAAACCCGCGAACACAACCTGTACAGTACATCTCGCTGTGGGAAGCTGACGGGCACAATATGCCAAAAGAAGCTGCAGTCGAATGATAACCCCCGTACATGCGCATTGTACACAAGACACAACAGCACAAGAATCCCTTCCCATACACCCCAACCATACAGTTTCCGCAGACTACCCAGACTACTGCAGATTATGTGTGGCCCATAGTGAAAACTATTGTGGCTGTCTGGCAGAGTAGTGGCAAAGCAATGTGCACAGGAGTTAGAAAGTAATTGTAGACATTTAGAGTTTCAGACTTCACAAGTACAAGTTTGCAAAAGGCAGAATGTGACCCTATGTGTACCACTAGTGCTATGGCTTTGTCCATACTACCTACTCCAAGGGGCTGAGAGGTATGCCTGCAACAGAAGGGCACTGTCCTTCCAGAGCCACCCTAAGGCAGTGGCAGGTGGACACATGTCAACCCTAGCAATCACAGACCACCTACCCAACATTGCAAAAGCAACCAGAGTAGAAGTGAACACAGACAAAAAGGGGAGGGAAAGTATGAATGGGACACAAAAGAGTATCAACCCACCTCCAAGTCCACAACAAGGCAGCATGCCCGTAATGTGGGGGTTGTCATACCCATCCAATGGTTGTTGCAGCTGGGGTACGCACATATGCAGGGACATGTAGGCAGAAAAGGGTGCTATACAGGGAGACATCCCTATGTGATCTCTGTCGCTGAAACTGAGGCTGGGCCCCGCACCCTGATTGGCCAACAGCAATAGCTGGGTGTTAAAGGGGACTTGTGCAGTACATGCAGAACCAGTGGTGTATGCAAGGTTGGAGAATCCTGCTGGACTACAATCACTTGCCAATTGCATGGCTGTGTGAATTGTACATAGAGAATCCCTAGCTGGACAGGTAGTACGAGCAAGGTGGTGTGTATACAGCTGCAAAGGGCCATCATGGCAAACAGGGTGTATTCAGAAGGGTACAACACAAGGTGTTGTACAGCAGTATATCCAAACTGTGATACTGGCCTGTACCAAAGTTGTGTCTACATCCTGTTCCCTGCTACACTGGCTGTGATGGATACTGAGAGGCCATCAACAAGTGGCATTACCATGATGGAATCTATGTACCTGTATGGCCCCGGTCAGCTTGGCAACAGATACAGCACAGTGCCCAGCCAACGTGGCAAACCAATGCTGGTAGTGGAGGGATACCTCTACCATTTGGAGCATGAAGCACCACCTAAACAGTACTGGGCATGTATCGAGTGGAGAGTAAAGGCCTGCAGAGGTCGTGCCTTCACTGTTCTCCAGGATGAGGGGGAAGAACTGCTGAAATCACTGCCACACCAGCACGGCCCAGATGCAACAACAGCCCAAGTGGCTACACTGCGCGCAGAACTGCGGCAGAGGGCGGTAACCGGAAATGACCTGCCAAGCCTGGTAATGTAGAGTGTGCTAGGCACAGCGGATGACAATGTACTACAAGAGATGCCTTGCCGTGCCACCCCATGTCGTAGCATAACCAGCGTACGGCAGAGGGCACGGGCATCCATGACCACACCTCCAGCGACACTTGTGGATATTGATGTCAGCCAGTATCCACTCCGTAGTGGCAGCTTTATCCTCCGTAGAAAGTCTGATATGGATGGGACTGATTCCTTGGTTCTACTTACTACATCACAGAATCTAATTGATCTGTGCAGGTCTGACATCATTCTTGGGGATGGCACCTTTCCCACACGGGCTGATATATGTCGCCAGCTGTATACATTACATGGATGTATTGGCACCCCCACCTCAGCAAGGATCATCCCCCTGGTGTACTGTCTCATGACACGGAAGTCAGATTCTGCATACAACAATATGTGGGAGATACTGAAGGGTGTGGCCGCAGAACAGGAATACACCTTGGCTCCACAGTATATTATGACTGATTTTGAGAAGGCAGCGATCCGTCCTAGCCATAAGGCATTCCCTAAGAGTATTCTGAAGGGGTGCCTATTCCATTTTGCACAGATCATTTGGCGCCAGATCCAGCATCACCACCTTGTAGCCCTCTATGGTACGGACACTGCTTTCTCAATTGCCATCCACAAGCTGATTGCGTTGGCTTTCCTACCATTGGAAGACGTTGTCCCTGCATTTCTGGACATTGTGGCTACTTTACCAGACTGTGCTCAGCCTATTGGCGTATTTCTGGACCATCATTATGTGCAGGGCAGACCACGCAGGTATGCATCCCGCTGCTCAGCACATCAACGACTGCCATCATCCTACCCTTTGAGGTTTTGGAATGTGTGTGATGTCTGTGACATGGACTTCCCGCGGACAAATAACTAGGTGGAGGCATGGCATCATCGGATGAAGATGTTACTAGGACGCCCTACTGTGCAGCTATCTGACCTTATGTCTGTTCTGCAGCAGGAACAGAACCTGACAGATACCCGACGGGAGTCTCTTTTGAGGGGGGTGCCTGTGACACCGCGTAGGAAGGCTATTGTTGTAAGGGAGCGTCGCCTAAAGCTCATCTTGCAACATAAGTGTGACTACAGTGATGTGCAGGATTTCCTCAGTGCTGTGGCACATTTCTACAAGTTGTGATTATATTTGTGTTTAGTACGCACCAATCACTACACACATCACTTTACATTTTGTGTTAATAAAGGCTTTGCCCACAGCACACAGGTTTCACATTACCACTTTCATGCCCATGTGGCATTCTATGCCAGCCATATGTTCCACTGACAGTTGCACATGGTTGCTTTTAGGGGGGTGCAGAGTGTATCACTGTGGGGGTTTGTGTCTGTCACCTGTGGTTAGGGTGCAGGGGGTTCCTGTATTCCCACAGGGAATTGTCCACAGGAATTTGTCACTACAGCTAAACTGCCAACCTGCCATGTGTCCACATCCAGCTGTCTCACAGGGGGGTGTCGCTCCGCCTAGGTGCCCGAACCCAAAAAATACACTTAAAACAGGTTTAAATGACTACAAATGATCAGAAAAGGCTATCACACTTTAGTGTGTAGCCTACAACAGTTAAACAAATTATTTAAACAAAAAAAACAACTTTTTAAAAGTGCAGACAGTCAAATAAGTACAATATGTGAAAAAAAACAAGCTTTTAAATCACAATAAACACTGGAAAATCAGTGTTTAGGTGCAAAACAGTTAACTACAGCAAGAAAGTACAGAAAACTGATACTTAATCACTCCAAAGTCTGTCTTCTAAACTAGAAGGCTTGTATCAGTTTAAGGCTTTCTAGTTCTTCCCAGTAGGTTAGTTACAGGAAAGATGGGAAACAAGTGCAGATGTGGTCTTTTAAACCAGAACATTGAAAGAGATGTACTAACTGTCCAAATGGTTAATAAACTACAATTACTGGGCCAAGAACCACTCCTCTTGTGGTAGACAGGCTACCTAGTGCTTACCACTCCCACTGATAAGCTAGAAGGCTTTCCTCCAACACAGAAAGGCTTGCGGGGCTCAGAAGCTTACCAACAGTCCTGGATGCAGCAAATCTGTATCTGGACTAGGCTAGTTACAGGAAAGGTGGGAAACAAGCACAAGTGTGGCTTTTAAACCAGAAAGTTGAAAGAGATGGAAGAAAACTGCCTAAACGGCCAATAGCTACAATTTCTGGGCCAGGAACCACTCTCTTCTGATAGATAGGCTACCTAATGCTTACCACTCCCCCTGATAAGCTAGAAGGCTTCCCTCCAACAAAGAAAGGCTTGGGGGGCTTGGAAGCTTACTAACAATCCTGGATACAGCAATTCTGTAACTGGACTAGGCTAGTTATAGGAAAGGCGGGAAACAGGCACAAGTGCGGCTTTCAAACCAGAAAGTTGAATATGATGGAAAAAAGCTGCTTAAACAGCCAGTAGCTACAATTTCTGGGCCAGGGACCACTCTTCTTGTGGTATATAGGCTACCTAATGCTTACCACTCCCACTGATAAGCTAGAGGAATCTCTTACTCCCACCTATAGTATTATACATTAGTTCTTTTGAATGTGTATTTCCACCTCTTGGCTTATAATATTACTAATGGCTGGCAGGCTGATCTCTTGTGCAGTTCTTTCTTCTCATCTCCATTTGAGCCAATATAATATTTTCGAGAAATTGTGATTCTGTGAAAGCACTCAAAAATATTTTTCAGAACTCCCATTCCCTTTTAACATAGAACAAATGCACAAGACTATGTACATTTTCAGCAAATGAAATTTACCCCTCCAGAAAGGAGTAATTGTCCCAAACTGAAGAATGCCCCACAGGCATAACCTGATATAAAATTAAGGTTACCCATGCTAAAGTGCATGTTACAGCCTGCATTCCCACATACACTGATGCTGTCTGTCCTCTTCTTATCGATATTCCCCTGTCAGATAGGAAAAACAACTTGTATGCTTTCAATAAACATTAAATTTTAGCCCTATGAAAATTAACTACATTGTACATTGTTATATCAAATGCATTGAAGTATTACGAGTGCTCAGGAGGCAACTACGCATATAACGTATTCCCTTTCCACAGTTTCAAACTTTGTTTTTCACTGAGCAGCTTGCCACTGTTCCTTTACATGTTAAGTACACTGTACCTCTTAACATTTCTCACAAAAGAGAGTGCTCAGAGATCTCAAAACTAATTGCTCTTCTCCAAGTAAGAGCAGTGTACAATGAGAAAAAAAACAAAGCTAGTGACTTTTCAGATTTCATGAAAAAAATGTACATTTCACTCAAAACACAGTGTTCAGATTTCCCATAATCATCTGCCTGCACCTGCAAACATCTTGTCTCCCACTGAGAGGCTTTGTTAATAAAATAATAGCCAATAACTTTGCAGATGCAAGAAACTTACCATTTTCCATGATTTTCATCATTTTGTCTTATTTTTCATGCCAGTGTGTTTAAAATGCTTGTAGTTTAAAGCAAAGTTATTAATCCTTGTTATTTGTATGTATTAGTCAAGACATCACTCCTGTAAAAACTGTTTTAATTACAGTTACTTCTTCATTCCTGTCAGTGTCCTTCTAAACAATAATGGCATAAAGTGGGAATATATGCTTTACAGTTCATCAATGAGTTCAATACAGTCAACAGAATTCCAGCCTTTCACAGACATTTTTTCTTGTAAAGTCAGAGTGCTCAACAAGTAGACTGCTGTACTGGCTTATGGGTGGTAGTGCTCCTCCCCCGTCCTGGCTGTAAGTGTGATGGACTAATCACCTGAGAGTACAGGGAGTACCTTTCAGACCCACAGACAAGACCCTTTCAGCTTTCTAGTGCCACAGTAAGAGAAGGATATCTGAGAAGTCCCTTTCTCTAAATAGTTTAGTTGCTGAACTCTGATAAGAAATCATTTTGGGTTTTTATTTCCTCACACTGCTTTTTCTGTCCATGCTTGAATAGTGTATTGTGCTGCTTCAACTGTTTTTTTTTTCTGATTAGAAATTTTGTATATGCTTCTGTTTTTACTTTAGGAAACACAAATAGGCCCATTGTTTAAAAACTTAATTTGAAACTATTGAAAGAAAAACTTGCTGATATTACACTTTTTTCTTTGAAGTTATTGAGCTGATTCAGCAGGATTATATAATTTTAAATGATTTTTTTGTTTAAATCACAATTTTGGCACCATTTTGCATGTTAAAGATTTCTGACAGCAATTTTAATCAGTTTAGATTTATTCCTTGTCTAATACCGTTTTAGACTGTATCTGTCTATTTTGACTGAAACTTGCCTTTGTTTTACAAATTAGAGGACTTTTGTGCATTTATTGTGTACTTGGAACTGTGTTACTGCAACTATCATTTTATTTAGTGCAGGCTTTAGAAATGTAATCCCTGCAGAAATAGACTTGATTACTTTTGGTGCCATTTTGCATGTTAAACATTTCTGACAGGTCAGTTTATGATTTATTTCTTGTCTAATGCTGTTAGAGGCTGTATTCATTTATTTGGACTGAAGCTGACTTTTTTTTATAAAGTCAGGGGACTTTTATCCATGTAGTTTGTGCTTCAAAATGTGTTACTGAAGTACTGTCATTTTCTCAGTTGCAGTTTTCAGAATAGTATATATAGAAATAGTTTTTAGGAAGACTTGTGGGATTTGCCCATCTTTTTACTGGACTGATCATATAGCTGGTATTTGGTATCGAGTTGGCTATTTTTTGTCACCTGACTTGACGGGCTCAGATATGGTACCCCCCCACAATCTACCCCTTGTGCACCTAAAACGCCTAGAAATAAGTCAAGAAATATGCCCCACTCTATGGCTTGTGACTCCAGAGTAGCCGTAAGTAGGCTATTGGAGTACTCACTTTCTTTTGCCTCCATGTCCCCTGATGTAGTGGTAGCACCACAACTGTGCATGATACAGGGGTCAGACATGTCCTCCAGGGCTGTACCAGTGCCTGGTTCAGGTACAGGAGAACCAGTCTCTTTAGGTGTAGGGGAAGTCAGAGGTGCAGAATCTTTTCCCAGTGTTAATATGCCTCCACCCAGGGATTCTTCAACTTGTATAATACATACGAAAAAGGGATGGAAGACCTACCACATTGCAGGGCAACAATCTCTGACTGTTTTTTTTTTTTCACATGAGTTGTTGGCTATGGCTAGATCCATTATTCAAGCAGTTGATTACAGGCTGCAAACCCAGGATATGAGTACCTCTGGTGCCCACACTCCTGTTCAGCCATCTAGGGATCCTGATTTTGAAAGGGATTTGGAATCTGACATTTTAGTGTCAGAGTCTGATCAGTCAGTTTCCTCTAATGAGAAACAGGTGCAGAAACCCAAGCAGATGTTTTTTTTCCCCAAATGCTGGCTAGATTTATGGTTGTATTCAATTAGGAGCAATCTTCGGCTGGTGCCGAGGTTAGCAAAGTATATGAACATTTGGAGGATGAGGACCCAGAAGTGACGACCTTCCATCTGTTAATCCCTGTGTTGGAAGATGTTTTAAAGAAGGCTTGCAGTTCTCCATTATTGAATGAGTCTACCTAAAAAATGTGTAAGAAATTCAGGGTGTTCGATCATGGCTGGACTCTAATCTCCCTTGTTTGTGGAGCCTGCTGATGTGTCCACAGTGATATCTTCCATCAAACCCTGTCCCTTCAGATAAGCTAGGCAGTTAGCTAGAATCTGAGGGAAAGAAGCTGGAGCAGTCCAACACAGTAGCCTTTAAGGTGTTTACCAGTGTTTTTGTGGATATTTGTGTTCGGATGTATGTAGCTATACTTTAAAAACACAGGATCTTTAAACCCAGCTGATGTCCATAACAATTAAGGTGTCTGCAAAATATCCCAACTAATTTACAAATAAAAAGAGTAAAAAGGTCACACAGACAATGTATTTTTTTACTAATTGGTTTGTCTGTGTGACCATTTTACTCTTTGGTTTGGATATTAGTTGGGATATTTTGCAGACACCTTAATGGTTATGGACATCATCTGGGTTTAAAGACCCTGTGTTTCTAAAGTACAGCCAAACAGTCCATTTATACTGTGCTGATGAGGTCATAAAAAGGCTGAAGTATGTATGTCCATAGCTAGTGGGGTTCTCTTTATTGGCCTTAATGAATCCATAAAGACTTAAAAAGAAAAGTGAAAAGTCATGAACATTCAAAAGGCATATATCTGAAACACTTGATATCATTAAGGGGTCATTTCCATATATCCCATGGCCTCTATTACAGGAGATTTAAGGTAATACACAGTGATAACTCTAGCTTGGCTAGGATTTTCTTATAGTTTTTTTTATTAATTGCTTTATCTTTTTGACCTTTTTACTCATTGGTTTGGATATTAGTTGGGATATTTTGCAGAAACCTTAATGGTTATGGACACCAACTGGGTTTAAAGAACCTGTGTTTGTAAAGTGTAGTCAAACAATCCACTTTGCTGTGCTGACAACGTCACAAGAAGGCCAAAACTTGCATGTTCACAGGTAGTGGGGTTTGGGTTTATTGGTCTGAATAGATCCATAAAGACTTAAAAAGAAAAAGTAAAAAGTCATGAACATTCAAAAGACATATATCTGAAACACTTGATATCATTAAGGAGTCATTTCCATATATCCCATGGCCTCTATTACTGGAACTTTAAAGTATCACACTGTAAAAACTTTAGCTTGGCTAGGGTTTTTTTGAAGTTTTATTTATTTATTTTTTTACTGATTGTTTTTTCTGTGTGACATTTTTATTCTTTGGTTTGGATGTTTGTTTGGATATTTTGCAGATACCTTAATGGTTATGGATTTCAGCTGTGTTTAAAGACCTTGTTTTTAAAGTATCGTCATACAGTTCAGTTATGCAATGCAGTTATGCATTACATAATTATGCATAACAGTTATGCAGTTACTAATGCAGCTGATAGAAAAAACTGGCACATTTAGGAATCAGTAAACATTTATGTAACTGGATCCTGGACTTCCTGATTGAGAGACCACAGAGGATATGTTCAGGTAAGAATACATCAAAGTGCATCATGATTAATACCACGGTTCCACAGGGATGTGTCCTCAGCCCACTGTGATTCACCTGCCTGACCCACGACTACTATGCTAAACAAAGTTCAACCATATCATCAAGGTTGCTGATGACACCACAGTCGTGGGGCTCATCACAAAGGAGGATGAAAGGGCATACAGAGAGTGATCATTTGTTGCAAGGGGAACAACCTTGACCTGAATGTAAGCAAAGCCAAAGAAACTATCATTGACTTCAGAAAAAGGAGACTAAATCACCCAGTGCTCAGGATTAATGGCAAGAGTGTGGAGAGGATTAAGAGTACAAAATTCCTGGGTGTAAACATATCAGAGGATCTCTCTTGGTCTGGAAACACCAGCCAACTGGTCAAGAAAGTGCACCAATGTCTCCACTTTTTAAGAAGGCTGAAAAAAGCTAAGCTTCCTCCTTATACTCTCTCCACCTTCTATAGAGTAAAACAAAAAAACAACAGATGCAACCCTTCAGGAACACTTTAATGTACAAAGATTCTGTCCCAGTGTAATCCTAAAATCCATGATGTTTGTGAATTAAAATCCATTTGGGTGTCTTCAAGCCCTGTATGATGCATTTCCAAACCACTAATGTTGGAATGGGCTATACGTTGTTGAGTTAATTTCTGTATTAACTCAGATAAATTTGCTATGCAAGCCACCAAGTCTGTAGTCACTTTGTTAGTGTTGGTGCTGCCCTCAGGGTTCAGATCTATCGCAACCAAAACAACAAACTAATAAAACTGTAGAAGAACACCAAACTTAGAATAAAACAAAAAAAATGACAGATGCAACCCTTCACGAACACTTTAATGTACAAAGATTCTGTCCCGGTGTAATGCTAAAATCCATAGATGTTTGTGAATTAAAATCCATTTGGGTGGCTTGAAGCAACTACAGAGTTGGTGGCTTGCATAGGAAATTTATCTGAGTTGATACAGAAATTAACTGAACAACTTATAGCCCATTCCAACATTAGTGGTTTGGGAATGCGTCATACAGGTCTTGAAGCCATGCAAATGGATTTTAATTCACAAACATCTATGGATTTTAGCATTACACCGGGACAGAATCTTTGTACATTAAAGTGTTCCTGAAGGGTTGCATCTGCCATTTTTTTTTTGTTTTATTCTAAGTTTGGTGGTGTTCTACAGTTTTATCACCTTCTATAGAGGTGCAATAAAGAGTATTCTCACTGCAACTTCACACTGTGGTTTGGAAGCTGCACAGTTACAGAAAGGAAGGCACTACAAAGAGTGGTGAAGGTTGCAGAGAAGGTAACAGGTTCCAGTCTTCCATCGATACATCTTTATTCTGCAAGAAGCATCTGAAAGGCCACCAAAATAATACAGGATAACACACATCCTGCACATGGACTGTTTAAGCATCTGGCATCGGGCAGAAGATATCTCAGCATCCGCTGCAGGACTACAAGATTCAGTAACAGTTTCTACCCTACAGTGATTAGCCTTCTGAACTTGGGCACTGGTCCCAGGGGTCTGGACATATAATAAGTCAATTTTTATTTATTTGTGCAATATATACTTACAAATTTTCCAAGTAAGTGTAAGATTTATTTATTATATCCATAGTCAGTATTATTTTACTCATTCAAGTGCAATATTAGACAAATAACAGGCATGTCAATCTGTAGTGTGTTTTGTATTACTTTAAATAGGGTAGTTAATTTAACTCAGGGGAAGGCATTCTTTTTGTATATGAGTGTTGGTAAATGTCTCTGCTATTTCTTTTGTGTATCAGGAGTAGTATTGTATTTGTTAGTTATGTTTATTCCTTTACTTGTACGTCTTATTTCACTTGCCTTTGTAATTCCAAGAATTGAGCTGATGCACAAAATTTTGTTTAGACTACAAATGTGTAGTTCTAAATGACAATGACTTTGATACTGTGCTGATGAGGTCATAAGAAGGTAAAAAAATGCATGTTCATAGCTAGTGGGGTTTGGCTTTGTTGTCCTGAATGAATCCATAAAGACTTGAAAAAGTTAAAAAGTCATGAACATTCAGAAGCCATATAGCTGAAAGATGTCTTTAAGGGATCATTTGTACATATCCCATGGGGATCTATTACAGAAGATTTAAGGCAGTACACAGTAAAAACTCTAGCTTTGCTAGGTTTTTCATGTAGTTCTTTTTTACTAATTGTTTTGTGTGTGAACTTTTTACTCTTTGGTTTGGACTTTTTTATGTATGTATAGTTTAGACGAGTTTGCTTTAGTGTTAACCTGCTGAGCAAAAGATTTGTGTCAAAGATATTGTGTCCGAGTGTCTTGAAAGAAGCTGATACTCTTTCTAGAAATGCAAAGATGTATTTTGTAATATGGAGGTATTCTTGGTTGCACAGTCAAAACTTTTCTTCTTCTTCTGGCTTTTCCCGGTTAGGGGTCATCACAGCAGATTACCTGTCTGCTCATGATTGGCAGTGGAGTTTTACAGTGTCGAGTTGCCAGCCCAGTGCCCAACCTTCCACAGAGGACACACATACATGCACGCACACCTAGGGCCAATTTAGAGTGTCCAGTCCACCTACAGCATGTCTTTGGGATGTGAGAGGAAACCGGAGCACCCAGAGGAAACCCACACTACCACAGAGAGGACATGCAGACTCCACACAGAAGGCACCCCAGCCGAGGATTGAACCAGCGAACCTCTTGCTGTGAGGTGGCAATGCTAACCGCTGCACCACCGTGGCTGCCACAGTCAAAACTTTTCTAATGAGTTAAAAAAATGAGATGATGAATACTCTACTTGATTCTGATTGTGTGCTTGGTACAACAGCTAATCAGATCCTTAAACACTGGGATTACAGAGTTAAATTGATGTAAGGGATGTCTAAAATGTTTCATATTGCTAAGTTTCTCCTCCAATGAGCAGGATAATTTCAGTGCTCCAACAAACACTAGTGCCAGCTGAACAAAAGCCAAGGCACCAAAAAGAAATGGTAGGACAAGAATTCTGCTGAACTTAACAAGAGGGTTCCTTTACCAAAAAAGAAACCATCCTTCCAACCCAGGACTGTGCCATGGTATGGCATCCCTCTTTCTTAAGTCACACTCTGGATGCCCAGTCTCAAAAGTTATCTCTCAATAAGGTGGCCTGGCTGTCAGTAGTTTCTGATAAATGGGTACTTAACATTCTTGGCAGAGGTACAGGTGGCAGTGGAAGGAACATCTGCCTCTGTTCAAGGGGATGCCCCTTACCCTGCTGGACCAGACTTTATTATTCTCTCCTATATTCTGTTAGATGCTGGACTTTGGCATCATAGAACTGGTCCCTCCTTCAGAAAGGATGAAAAGTCTCTACTCCAGAATTTTCCTGGTTCCCAAAACAGAGCTGTCGTGGAGACTAGTGTTGGACCTGTCTTTTATGAATGCCTTTATCAAGGTCCCCAAGTTCAAGATGCTCATACTGTAGACGGTGTGTCCTCTTTCAGCAGCCCACTGTTTCTTGGTGAACCTGGACTTTAGGGATGCATATCACCATATCCTCATTGTCTATCACTTTGGGAGACAATCTGAAATTTGTTGTGACTGGTTCACCCTATCAGTTCTCTGCATTGCCCTTTGGGCTATTCACCTCACCTTAAGTGTTTACCAAATGGCTTGCTCCTGTAGCTGCTCACTGCCAGACTGTTGGCATTTGCATCTTTCCTTACTTGGGCAACCTACTAATCTGTGCAGAGTTTGTATCGAGGTGTTTGGAATCAATAGAGACGATTCCGATCTTACTCTCCCAGCTAGGTTTGAAGTTGAACCTTTGTCAGTCATACTTGGCACTCTCACAAAGACTAGTATTCATGGGATGCTTAAACAACTCCAATAAAAGCATGGTTTTTCTTCCTAAAGGCAAGGATCTATGTTACCAGATGGTGTCTCAGGAATTCTCCTGGAGGAACTGACCTTATCAAGAGAGTTTCCAAAAATCCTAGGATATGTGGCTTCCATAATTCCCATGATGCCACTTGCCCATCTCCACATGTGGAAAATTCAGTGATATGTCTGAAATTTCAGTTACTGGTGGTGCTCCCCTTCATCAGACGAGAGTCACAGCAGTGTAGGGCACAGCTGAGTATCTGTTCAGGTCTTTCCTTCTTCCCACCTGTTCCAGTGCATTCTGCCCAGAGAGATTTGTCAGGCTTTGCTTGTGGTACTATGTCAGTGGGCGTGCAAATGCAGGCTACTTGTGGGCTCAAGGATGCACAGAAGTATATCAGTATCAAGGAGATGTTTGCAATAATCCATACCTTGAAAGTCCTTCACCACTTGTGGACTCTGGGTCCTCTTTTGGTGGTTACAGACAGCACCATAGTGATGTGGTACCTCAACAAACAAGAGGGTACAAATACGATCTGTGCTGGTTGGTAATCATGGAGTGGGAGCTGGCTTTTTTTACAGTATTCTCTGACTCTTCAAGCATCATATATCCCATCAGAGCAAAATGTCATGGCATACAGGCTAAGCAGATCCTGGCAAACCTGCGCAAGTGGCAACTCAAGGCAGTGTTGTTCCAGGATCAAGTCCACATGTGGGAAATGCTTCAAATAGATCTGTTTACTTCCTTTCAGAACAGACAGCTGGAGGAATTCTGTTCCAAACATACTTGCAGTCATGCTTGAAGGACAGACACATTTTCATTTTCTTGGACAGGAATGTTCCTCAATTGCATTACCATCCTTTCCACTGATTCACAAGGTATTTCTGAAGGTTCAAAAAGAAATGCCAAAGATCATTGTAGTGACCCCGTGTTGACCAAGGCAATATTGGTTCTTCCTTCTATCAGTATTAGCCAAGGGCAATTACCACAGACTTCCTTAAACTCTGGATTTGCGCACACAGTCTTGGGGTGATGGGTTTACTCCATTTTGGAGCAACTACAACTAACAGCCTGAATGTTTCAGTCTTGACTCCATTTAGGCACTTGTTCTTTGAGGATGTTCTTTAGGTTCTAAAGGAGGCTAGAAAACTTTCTAACAGAAGATCTTATGTTTAGAAATGGATGAGGCTTTCTAAGTGGTGCCAAAATGGGAACAGAGGGTCCCTTGGGGTTAACATCCCTCTAGTCTTGAAATATTTGTATGAGCTATTTCAGGATGGCTTATTGTTTGCATCTGTTATGGTGTTTTTTAGTGGCTGTCTCTGTTTGTCTGTCAATGGATTCCCCTCTTTCTTCTCTTCTGGTAAAACATTTCATGAAAGGAGTGTTGCATATCAGACCCTCTTGCAATCAAATTCCTCCTGTATTCTGGAAGAATTTAACGTAATACTTTTTGAATTTGCAAGAACTGTGGTGGTGGTGCTGCATACCTTCATTGAAGGTTGTGCATCAGAACTGACAACTCGGCACGTAAAAATCTACTGCCAATCATTAGCGGACCGGAGTTCCGCTGTGGCGATCCCTAACCGGGAAAAGCCGAAAGACACAACAACTTTTTGAATTTGCTGCTTAGGCTAATATGAAGTTTTTAATGTGGAAAACTGTTTACTTATTGCTCTGACATCTGCAAGGAAAGTCTCTGAGCTGCATGCTGTCATGGTGGGACAACATTACCTGATTTTCCACAGGGCTAGGTTCATAGGTTCACAGGATGATACTAGGCTACTGACCTGGAGGCCCTTATAAGCCTAGCCAAGAATTTCACCCATGTTCCCACAAGGGTAGTGTTATGCGTTAATCCCTCTTTCATGATGAAAATGGTTTCAGAATTCACCTTAATCAATCTGTTAAACTCCCTATGTTCTTCCTAGAACCAAAGAATAAAGGAGAGAGGATATGTCATACATTGGATGTGTTTTGGAAGCTCATGTACTACCTTGACAGAATGAAACTCTTCAAGAAGGCTGAAAGAATTTTTATTTCCTACACAGGGGCAAAGAAGGGTCAACTTGTCTCTAAGCAGACCATTGCATGTTGACTGTCCACTGGTATTGTTTTTTGTTACACCCATCATGGCAAGGCAAATCCAGGCAAAGTGAAGGTGCATCCCACCAGGGCCTTTTCCTCTTCAGTGGCTTATTGGAAAGAAGTGCGCTCTAGAAGTATTGTGCAGATAGCAACTTGGTCCTCTTACCATACCTTTATATAACACTTCCAGCTGGAAGCCTTTTCTAAATCCAGAGCAGGCTTTGGTAGGATCTTTCCCCAGGGATTCCAGGAGTCGTAGCCTTCCTCTTCCCAGGTTGGGTAATTTTTGGGAATCTACCCATATGCCTGTAAGAGTGTTGCTGAACATAGTACAGTTGCATATGTCCTACTTATTGTAACAGTAGATGTTTGTAGAACACAGTGCCTTATTAGCAGTACCCACCCTCCCCCTTTTTATATGTACATAGTTTTGTATTGGAGGTGCCATTGAGTTATGCTGAGTGGCCTTTTTCTTTGCTCGTGCATGTGTGTGTCTGTGCATGTGTGTGTGTGTGTGTGTGTGTGTGTGTGTGTGTGTGTGTGTATGTGTGTGTTTTGGTTTGGAACAGTAGGTGTTTGCAAGCTTGCATTTTTATCTTATTTTTCTTCTGGGCCCTAGAAAACTAAAAGGGTAATTTCTGTGGGTATGAAAGGCAGTCTCTGTACTCTAAGGTGATTGGTCCATGGCACCCACATACAGGTGGGTGGAGGAACACTGAGCTTTGGAAGACTGTTGGGAATAGGGTAGCAGGGTCCTACTACCTATCTGCTAGTAAAGCAGTGTGTTCTATGGACATCTACTCTTACAGATAAGCAGGACTTACGCAGCTGTACTTTTTACATGTTTGTTCCTATATCCAGTGGGATTGATGCATTATAGTGTCCCATTTAATTGTTGCTGGTCTTCTTCCTGATCATCTCCATATCCCAACACCAGTCTCTGACTCATTAAGGTAAACCCAATTCTTCTAATCAGCTCCTGTGCTTTTTTTCTGTCTCTCAAGCATTTTCTTTTGGAGCAATGTAAAAGGTTTTACTGGTAAAGTCTCTCTATGAGCTTTAAGACTGTCAGAAGAATGAGAAGAATGAGATACTGAATGCCCTTCTACTTACTTGTTCAGTCTTTGTTGGATAAACTTTTCTATTTCATCCTTAGCCTGTTCTGCATAAGATAAGGTAACATGTAGAAGGGGCCAGTTAATGTGTCTTTGATCCTCTGAGAAAAATATTCTGAAAAAAAGCTGGATATTGCAACTTGAATCTCATACTTGCCTCTCAGCAGTCCCCAGTTGCTGGGATAAACTTGCTTCTCTTCTGCCTGGTGTAGCATGAACAATAATTTTTCACAAACAGTCTGCTGTCCCCAGTTTTTAATCTTTTTCTTTATGTCATAGTTTTGGCAGGAGCAACTCACTCTGCTGTTAAGATTGCATCTTTACTAATATAGGTCTTTTCTGCTTTTTTATGGACAGATTTGAAGAATGCACAAAATGCATCCTCTTAATTAACAAATCCTGCTGTGAAATACCAGTCATTTGCTTATCTGTAGTTTCATAAAATTAATAGAGTGTGTTTTATGTATTTATTTACTTAGTGAGTGAGTTAGTTATCCTTTGATGACCAGATTAGCCCCACTAGGCTAGTGGCCTCTTTTCAGAGGAGACTCAAGATGCTATATATGCTACAAGGGGAAATTTGGCCAGGACGTAAGGGTTCTTCCCACACTCTTTGAAGCTGCTAGATGGTGCTGGAGGGCTCCTATAGTAACAAGGAAGTGGCCTAAGAGAAGCAGCAGCATGGAAGAGGAGAGAAAAGCTATGGAGAGTTTGGAGGTGTTAAATGAGAATTTGGGGGAAAACTTGCTGGATATGTTGTGTAAGAATGCAGATAAAGATTCCTGTGTGGTGGATGATAGAAAGGAACAGCATTTAGCTGTCTCAATGGTGAGTGAAGTGAGTGAGTCAGTTGGAGAGGTATAGATAACAAGAATTGGCTTTATCAGGGCTTCTAGATGATATTCTGTCAAAAAATAATCGAGCAAGATGATCCAGATGACAGTTCTGCTGTTTCATGTGGTAAGATGTACTGAGAACTGTAACATGGAGAAGGGACCAGGTAATGTGGCAGCAGAGAATGCAGCAGTTAAATCTTATGCAGCAGTGATAGAAGATAAAAGAGGAAAGCAGCAACAAACTGAGAAGGGGTCTGGTTTTGTGGCAGCTGAGACTGTAGTAGTTAAATCTTACACAGCAGTGATGGTAGGCAAAAAAAGAGAGCTGAAACAAACTGAAAGTAAAACTGTTTTTAAAAAGAAGAGAAGGCCAGCTGTGAGGAATAAGAGCAAACATGGCACTGTATCAGACAATTTGGCAACTGCTCCGGGATTTAAACCACAAGACCACAGGATTTAAACCTAAAGGGCCCATATCTATACAGGAAGAATGCAGAGTCCCTGTAATCACAACTACGCAGGCCGGACAACATCCCAGGCTGCATTTTACACGAACTTCAGAGCGAACTGGCTCCCCACTTAAGCACCATGTTCAATAATAGCCTCGCATCAGGCTTTGTGCCCACTGAATGGCGCACAGCAACAGTTATCCCACTCCACAAAGGAGGAGCCACCACTGATCCCGGGAACTAACGACCTATTAACCTGATGAGCTTGGTCTGCAAGGTCATGGAACGTATCATCATGGAACTCATAAACAAAGACATTGGTAATCTTCAAACTCTGGATCCCACCCAGTTCAGGTTTGTGAAAGGCAGATCATGCCTCCTGAACCTGATCGACTTCTTTGAGGCAGTCACCAAAGCCGTGGATGGGGGTAAAGTGGTTCACACAGCCTATCTTGACCACGCCAAGGCTTTCGACACCATCCCCCATTCTGGAATTATAGCTAAACTCACTAAACTAGGTATAAATCCCTACGTCACAAGATGGGTTGCCAACTGGCTCACTGACAGAACCCACACTGTAAAAGTTGCAGGCTCCAAATTTGACCTCAAAGCAGTGACAAGTGGTGTACCACAGGGTTCCGTCCTGGGACCTCTTCTGTTTGGTATCTACTTCTCTGAAGTACAGGCTAACACAGTAGGCCTGTGGCTAACAAAGTTCGCATATGACTGCAAACTAGGAGTCATAGTCAAGTCCCCAAATGATGTGGACATCCTATAGAAGGGCCTCACTGAGACAGATGCCTGGTGTCAAAGCCATGGCCTCAAGCTCAATGCCAAAAAGTGCATTGTCATCCCCTTTGGTAAAAACTCTGTACCCATGAACTACCACATAGGCAGCAATCTACTTAACACCGAATGCGTGATAAGAGACCTTGGGACCCAGGTGGAGAGTAGTCTCTCCTTTGATAGTCACATCGCCACAGTAGTCAGGAAGTCCTTCTACATGGCACACCTCATCATAAAAGGGTTCTCATCCAGGTAAAAAGAGGTCATTGTTCCCCTCTACTCGTCACTCATTAGACCCATTATAGAGTACAACGCCCCTTTTGGAATGTACCTCACAAGACATCTGCAGCAGCTGGAAAGGCCACAGAAGTACCTCACAAAGAGGATTACTGGCCTCAAACAAATGCCCTACACTGACCGCCTTAAAAAACTCCAGCTTTACTCCATAGCATATCACCTACTCCGAGGTGATCTCTGCCTGACATATAAAGCTATGTCAAACCCAGAGCTGTTGGACATGCTACACCTAAAGAAATCCCAATCCCTCCGAGCTACACGCTGTAGGGACCTAAACCTTGTCACCACAATAAACAGGACACACTGGAGGGACAGATTCATGTCCCAGAGACTTCCTATACTCTGGAACAAGCTACCCATCTATGTCAAGTAAAGTTTTTCATTAGCACTCTTCAAGAAAAATCTTGATGAGTAGATGGGAAATAGGAAATACACCCCGGGGATCACTTCTGTGTTGCTGCTGGACAGTGGCACAGGAAAATTACTTTCTTGGGTGGCGTAAGCTATGGAACCTTGCTGGCTAGGCTTACGTAGGCCCTTGGGCCGATAGCCTAGTACCTACTTATGAACCTATGAACTTATAAGAAAGTTGGTCTTTTGTACATATAGAGACAGAGACTTTTCTGTCACTTTTAACATTTGAAACTATAGGGCTGATGATGACATTTCTGGAATTGTGTAACAAAAAGAAGGATGTTTATCCATGGAACAATTATTTGTTTTCTGGTAGGAACTTAAATGTTAAAAATGTTATTCTGCAGTTTAGAACTGATGAACTGGAAGAAGATGTTAAAAATGCATGCAGGATCTGTGTGAAACTGTTAATAAGATTGTAAAAGTTAGAGCTTAAAAGAAACTTAAGTAATGGAGGGTGAAGGTTGGAAGCTTTTTTGAAACATGAAAGAAAAACATCGTGAAACACTTGACAAGTATTATTTTGTATCTGGTTACAGATGAAATTTAAGATATGCTGGCCAGCCTAAATTATGTTTCTTTTGTGGTGACTTTTCTCATTTAATGATTTTGGCAACATACAATGTAACTACTGTTGGGAGAAAGGACATACAGCAAGAAGGTGTATGGCTGAATGCTGGTTGTGTAAAAAAGGGGCACTTTTGGATGGATGGTCAAGAGCAAACAGTAAATATTGAACAAGAGGAGCAGCGGAAGAAAACATATATAAGGAAAGACAACAAGAGGCTGAGGGAGAGGGTGAATTTATGTGAAGAAGAAACTGTAGAAGAAGGAACAATTATGGAGAGGGAAAAGGAGGAGAGAGTTTGAATGCAGAAAGAAAGGCCACCACAAGGGACTGACATAATGAATTATTATGAAGTTCTAGCAAATGATTAATCTGATTTTTGAGGATTATTTTAATATATAAACCCAGGAAAAATATTCAAGGGAGAAACGTAAAATAAAAAAACAAGCATTTATAAATGTTTCCTCTAAACTTAAAAAGAAGAAAAAGTAACAATTTTAGAGTACTTTCAGTAAATGTGAACAGTATTATTAACACTGTAAGAAGGATAGGGATACCTGAATGGTGTGCTGAATGTGATGTGGATGTTATTATGTTAGAGGATGTAAGATTCCTGATAAGTGAAGAAAGACTGCAAATCGAAAAAAAATTGTGGGGTTGAAATATAGTATGGAACATAAAATGTAAAAATGTTCTTGAGTGGCTGTGTTGTTACAAAAACAGTGAAAATACTAGATGTAATGTTGGTAAGGATAAGAAGGTTAGTAGTTGTGGATGTGAGGTGGAGAGAACATGATTACCGAATTATATTATTGTATACATATATAACTACCAAGGAAAGCGAGAGAATGTGTTTCATCAGATATTAGACTATGGTGGTTATCATGAGCTTTATAACTGCAGGGGACTTTGTGATTTAAAGGGAAGATGTAAAAAGAAAGGGAAAGTTGTAAAAATACACAGGAATAATGATTAGCTGTGGAAGAAAAGTCAATGGACTTATAGAAGAGGGGTACTTGGATCTGAAACTGATTATTTTATATTATCAGAAGGCTCGAGGGTTAGCAGATGCTGATACAGTTATAAACGTTTTTTTTAAGACCATTTAACAATATGGATAGATAATAGAAGAAAGGGAGTATATTAAAACAGAAAAGGGAATAAAACGGATACATGAGAAATTGTGAAATGAAATAGGAAAGTGTGGGAAGTATTACAGTTATTGCAGGATCATATAACCATGAAGGACTTATATAAAAAGTGGCCTGAGTGGTGAATTTTAAAAAAGGTATAACATTTTTCTTTATTTTAATTTTTCAGTGGCAGGAAATGCAGGAAAAAAGAGAAAGCAAAGTATAGGAAAATTTATAGAAATCTTTTGAGACTAATACAAGAGAGTATTATATAGAAAAATCAAGAAAAAAAATAATACATTAGTATGTAGGCAGATGTATTATTTACAAGGGAGAAGGGAGGAAGTATCTGCATATTTGGGCAAAGAAGTAAAGGAGGAGATTAGTATAATGAAAGAAATGAAAAATGTAAAAGAAGATCTAAAAAGAACACAAGAGCAAATTATGAGTATAGCAGTACAGCATATGGAAAATTAGAGAGAATGGGAAGTAAATAAAATTTCTAGAATGAGTTAAGGAAAATTTTGAAGAAGAAATTACTATTAGTGAATTGGTTGAAGTACTTAAGAAAGGAAATATTGATTCAGTATCAGGCCCAAATGGTAAAGCTAGAAAGCATAAGAAATGAATGGACTGACAAAGAGGGCAGTTTGTAAATGTAGTGAATGAATGGTTGAAAGAAGTTTTTGTTTACAAAGAGTTATGTAGTGGGATATTAAAAATTATATGGAAGAAAGATGAGCAGAATGAAATAAAAGAAACCGGAGACCCATCTTGCTAAATAAAATGGATTATAACATTTTTATGGGACTAATACAGAGGAGAATGGAAGGAAGGATGAGGGATATTATAAAAGAAAGTATGTATGGTATAAAAGGGAAGGGATGTCAAGAATTGTTATTGGTTATGAGAGAAATTGTAAATGATGCTATAAGTGAAAGGGAGGATGTGAAACTTATGATAGGTGATAGTAATAAGGCATTTGATACTGTAGGACATGAAGCTTTGTGGGATGTCATGGAGAAGTGTAGAATAGGTAACAAAATTAGAAGAGTATGCGTGGCTGAGTAAAGAAATATGTATATAGTGTAGTATAAGACAAGGATGTCCCAGGAGTGGAATATTGTTTGCATTGATGATGAATGTGACAGTGATTGAAGTAGCTTATAAAATAAAAGATGATAGATACGTGATACGAAAGGAGGTGGTCATATGGTAGTTTTGTCATATGCAAACAATGTATTTGCTAAAAACAAAATATGGATAAAGAAAGTGTTGATTTGTTTAAACAGATCTTTAAAGGAAATGGGAATGACCTTGAATAAAGATAAAAGTAAGGGTTTTGGTGATGTGATGAAAATTGGTATGTGTATATTTCAGTGAATGAAGTATCTTTGCTAGGAATAAAATTTGGGGTAAATGATGTAGTTATGATGCAATGGGAAGAACTGATAAATAAAAGAAATATGTCTTTTGTGGAGGACGTATAGATTAGCATTCAGGAAAAATTTTTATCTGGTGAATTGTTTTAATGGGAAAAATAGGATATATGTCATATGTTTTTATGATCCCAGTAAAATATGAAAAGGAAATTGTGCAAATGGTGTTTTATTTCATATGGGGTTCAAGGTTAAACCCCCTGAAAAGAGGCATGCTGTATATGCCATATGGAATAGTGGCCTAATGGTTAAGGTGTTTGCCTTACAAACACAAGGTGCAGGGTTTGAGCCTCACAAGGGGTAATTGTCTAGGCTTAAAATGTCTCGAAAGGGCAGTTAACCTAGTACTAACCTATGAGTGAAATGAAGGGGGACTGGGGTTACTAAATCCAACTGTTTATTTTGCTTCTTTAAACTTGTATAGAGTATTAAAGTGGGTAAAGGAAGAGAATTAGAATTTACTAGTGAGAGTATTTAAATATAAGCACAAAAAATCCTTGGAGATGATGAAAACAAGGAAAAGAAAAAAGAACACATGAAAGTAGAAATTAAAATTTATCAAGGAAAAATACTAATGTGGAAAGTATTTTAATACTAGTAATCGATTATGTTGAGAAAGATAAAAAGATGTGGTATAATAATGTGATTAAACAATATTATTTTGTAAATCCATGGGGAAATATACCAGAGTAAGTGAGTAAAACAAAATAAGGAAAAAGTGGTGTAACAAGATAGTAGAGAGTCAGGATTTCCCTATGGTGATTGGTAATAAATAAGTTACCAATAAAGGGGAATATGCCAAAGTTTTCAAGAGTGTGTTTATTTTGTGTGGAGGAAGAGACAACAGAGTATATTTTTGAAATGTAAAAGAGTGGTGAAACTCTGGTAAAGTTGTGTGAAGAAAATTGTTTGAGAATATTAATGGCATAAACAATAGATATGAGTATGATTATATATGGATATTATAAGAATAAGAAGAAAGAATATGTGAGAAGAGTAGATAAGAATTTTTTTATGTAATATGGATTATATGGAATGAAAGACTGAATGAAATTTTGTTTAATGGGAAAAGGATTTTGGCAGATATATTGTGAAGAATCAGATTATGATTATGGAAGAAGGAATGAGGGTTAGTTATGGAAGAATAACAATGAGGATGTTAAGTCATAAGTGATATTTCAATAAAGATGTTTCTTGTTTAAAATATCAATAAGGGTGTTATAAGAAAAATGATAAATGGTAAGAAATAGAAATGTGTATATAAACATGCTTGTAAATATGTTAATTGTGTAAATATGTTAATTTTGTAAATATATAAACAATGTTTTTACATTATAATAAAGGACTCCTCCTCTTTTCGATAAGTGCCATGGGATCTTTTACATCCACCTAAGCTACCACCAGATCAAGCAGATGAGACCTTGGTTTAATGTCTCATCCAAAAGACTGCATACTGAGGAGTACAGCACCTCCGTATGCTGCACTGCAGTGGCAGCAATCCAGCTATCTATGTGGGAAATGAACCCATGGTCTACTACACCAAAAGCTCATGTGCTACTTTTTTTGCCACTGACGCTGGGTTCCGTTCAGTTTCTCAAGTACAGCAGAAAATCTCAGGTTTTCTTTCTGTGCTCTGTCTTCTAACGCTACTATTTTTTGAAATATTTAATCTTGAGAAGTCTTGTGCTATCCATCCTTTGCTTCATTTCAGCCTGTGATTTTTCCAGTTCTATCAATTTATCTGAATAGCTAATTAAAACTTCTATTTTTTTCCATCCTTTTGTTATTTGACTTGATGTATTCATTCAGTGTTTCATGTATTTACTTTATTTTTTCTTCTAAATTACTGAAAGCCATCTTCTGTACCAAAGTTGAAACTTTAACTACTTTTTGCTGAACAGCTGCGAGAATCCTTCCAACCAGAGTTTTTTCTTCTCATGTTTAACTGACTTCCTCTTGGGTCTTCAACATTTTTTCTTGCTGGCATCCTGACAGTTTAATTACTAGTCAGTAGCCAATTTTAATCCAAATTGATAGTTTCACTTGCCTTTTTTTCACAGTTTCTGTTTTCACACTGGGAGAGATCAAATCAATGTGTTGATCAGTATAGTGTTCTTGGAAATTGTTTAACCAGTTGTTAAGGGAGTTAAGGTCATGTTTGAGTTGGGTTTGGATGACTACTTGATATTAGCTGGAATGGAATACAACCACATCATCTGTGTGTAAAGTAAGAAGAATGTCAGGAAGGTCATATGCTAATTTACTGATGAAGGTTAAGAATAGTAGTGAGACAAGTATGGAGTCTTGGGGATGCCTTTTATTACTGTGGTATGGTTGGAGAGGGAAGAACCTATTTTAACTAAGAATTGATGGTTATTCAGGATGTCTCTGAACCTTTGGCATAAGGAGTCTGGGCTGATGCCTTTATCTAATAGGATGTTAGGAAGAATGGTGTGATCAAATTGGTCAAAGGAATTTAAGAGATCAATAAAGTGTTACCATATAGGGTTTTCTTTATTCATATTCAATAACATCTCAACATTTGAAGACAAGAGCATGGTCAGAATACTTCATCCTGTTTAAAATCCATGTTCTTTATTAGAAAGGAGGTGCTACATTTGGATGCAATGTAAAAGTTAAATATTAATTTAATTTTTCTTGCTTGCAGCAATAGCTGGACCTAGTCAGTCTGTGCATGCACAATACATGTGGCTGAGGGAGCGTTACAAGGGCTTGAGTGTAACTAAGAGAACATAAGAAAAAAGTAGGTGAAGTGTCTGGTTCTTCACTCAATTAAAGCTGCAAATAAAGGAAATAGCAGCATGTAGATGGCACTGTACTGTTCCTGAGCACTGAATGTACCAGAGTAAGAAATGTCTGCCAGGAGCTCAAAAATAAGCTGAATGATAACTAATACTGGTGAAAATGAGCAAAGCGCTAGGAGACGAGGAAGAGAGCCAAGTGTTTCCTACACAAGAGGGAAGTTGTTAAGAAGAGTTGTTTAACACAGCCAACAGCAAACCTATTACCTGCAAACCTACAATTTTGGAAACCTGAAGCTTGCAATCAGAGGAGTGTATCTTGTTTCCCAAAGGGGTGATCTACCACATTCTAATTGTCTTTTGGCTAATATGGTCAGCAGTCAGAATAGGAGGAACCTACAATTTTGGGACAGGCAAAGCTTGCAATCAGGGGGCTTGATTCTGTCTATTTCAGCCCCCTTTTCCACCCTGATTCTCTGCTTATGTGAGGGTATGCTGTAATCTATAATGCAGGTCTAGGATCTTCACTGTTGGCACTCTCCCATTCTGTTACAAGTGCACTGCAGAAATGATCCATATTCCCTTGGTATAGAGTCCTGATGTGAATGTTTGATATAGCTCCCTCTGCTAGCTCCAAAACAGAACTAAAGATAGCTTAAGTTATCATCCCCTATATAGCGAAATGAGGATAGGATGGTGTGTAAACTGTGTGACATGCATATGCTACCAAATGCATAATTGAGAGATATAAATATAGTCATAGAACATCATGATAAAAAAATGATTTTATCATATTAACAGCAAGGGCTAACGATGTTTCAGAGCTCTTGCTTTAAGGAAAGGTTTTATTGACACCTTGCTGTTCAAACCCGGGGGTTTGTCAGCTTGCAGCTGAATAATCCATTTCTGTTCTATGTATTCAGTCTTGTTTGATAGATCACCACCTTGAATATTAGCATGCACTAACTCTAAAGCAAAGAACTTGAATTTATGACTGGAGCCTGTCTCATTAACATGCATAGCTAAAACACTGGATACTTTCACATTTCTAATGTCTCTCAAATGTTCAAGGATCCTGTCCTTGAAAGCCCTGTTTTTATCTTACCTACATAGTAGGAGAAACAAGTGATGCAAAAACAGAAGTATACCAGATTCTTGGTCTGACAATCCGCATAGAAACTAGTAAGTTGGGGGTGAAGGAAATGACCCCCAGTGTGTATGCATATACAAGCCATACACCTTCTACAGGTGTAGGTACCCTTTCTGTCAGATTGGGCATAGCTAGGAGGATTCAATGGTCTATAACAAAGTTGATTTTTGAGAGATTTGTTGTTCCTAAATGTAAAATCAGGCTTATTTCCAATCACTCATTGTAGTTCAGGTATATTTAGAAAAATATCCCAGTTGGCACTGATAGTATCACATACCATGCTGATGTTGCTAGCATAGGTCAAGGGCATCCTAAGCTTATTGCCAACATTCATAGGGGCTCGACTCTGATCAACAATTTGTTCAGGAGTCTGTGCAGAGGTAGGGCTATGATTAATACTAAAATACGGTTTACATCTGCCTTCCCTCTCATTCCAGGCTTCAAGTATTTGTGCTTCAATGACTCCTGTCTTGTATCCTCTGTTTATAAATTCTTCCTTGAGTAGGATGAGTGCCTTTTCTAACTGTGCGTCCTCACTATGTAGACGCATGATATGGAAAATTTGCCCCCGAAGCACATTTAGTTTGGTATGATTAGGATGCATGCTATTATTGTGTAGAACGTTATTTCTTCTAACACTTTTCCTATAAACGCTCATGGACATGGAATATAGGGAATCCCTACTGATCTGTACATCTAAGAACTCTACAAGAGTAGAGGAATATTTATAGGTAAATTTCAAAAAAGTGTTCACTCCATTTATATACTGAAAGAACTCCAGCAAGAATTATTCAGGGCCCTGCCACAACAAAAAATATCATCCACAAAGCATGTATACCATCTAATCAATGTGCTAAACCTGTCATTGGATAGAATGTACTGAATTTCCCAATTAACCAACGTTAGGTTGGCGTAGCTATTAGCACAAGCTGTGCCCATAGCCACGCCAACTTTTTGCAAATAGAAAACATCATTGAAAACAAAAGCATTGTTCTCCAAGATAATTTCTAGGAGGGTACAGAGAAGATGAACTTTGTCAGTGGATGTATTATGTACGAGTAGTGCATGTCTAACATTCTCTATCCCCCAATCATTCGGTATGACGGTAAAAAGAGAGGCGATATCTAATGTAACAAAGAAGCACGGTCCTGCAATAACCTCAACATAATTACTAAACTGAGACAAAAAATCTTTCATATCTCTTAATACAGTCTTGCATTTGTCTAAAACCACATGTAAATTCTTTTCTACAAACATCAACAAAGGTTCAGTAATCCAGCCTCTACTGGATACTATAGGTCTCATTGGTGGTTTTGATAGACTTTTATGTATCTTAGGGAGGCCATATAATATGGGAATAGTGGGATTTTCTACTTTAAAATAGTCAAACAATGGTTCTGAGATTAAACCAGTCAGTAAAAGGTCAAAGATCAAAAATTCCACTTTTTCAATAATTCTTTTCATTACCACTGCTGACAAGGAAATATATATTTGTCAGTCTCTCCCAGTAATTCCATCATAGCAGATAGGTACATATCCTTATCCAACACAACTATGGCTCCCCCTTTGTCGGCTGGTCTTAACTCAATGCTCTTCATATTTTTTAACTCATATAGGGCCTGCCTTTCAAGATATGTCATATTGAAAAAAAACAATCATTCTGTTTACCAGTAAATTTCTGTCTTAACTGCTTTTCACATATGTCTATAAACAACTCTACGGTAGGATTAGTAGGAGGTACAAACGTGCTTGGTTTTTTAAAAATATTTTCATTCCCTGTATTGTTTTTAAATATAGTTTTTTGGGTAAGAGATCTACCAGACATCTTAAGATCACATAAAACATCAGTCAAGGCAGCTCTTTGGGCTGGAACAAATGTTAGCCCTTTGTTTAAAACAGAGATCTGTGTTCTAGTCAGCTTAGCAGATGAAATATTAATCACAAGACCTGCTTCATTCTCTTCCCGTTTTTCATTACATCTTCTTCGCTCTGGAGGCGCTGCATCCTGGGATTCGTGTACCGATTCCTGGATCTGCCTCTTATCAGTAGAGGATCCTTCAATAAAAAAGGTGCTTCAGCTGTATTGGATACAGCTGAGTCTCTCATATTCCTCAGAGAATTGTTCTGAGGTGTAAATGCCTGTTTATGTCTAACAGGAGCTTCATTGTTTGTAGGGTCAACTACAATAGTATCTGTATTATTCACTACATTAATTGTGTTACTGCTATTAGTACTCGGTTCAGATATCAAACTTGATACACTCCCTGTAGCAATGGGACTGTGAGATGGCTATTGTGAATGCGCAGGTCCTGAGACAATTGTGCGAGCAGTCTCATGCATCCACCCACTTCCTATGACACGTTGTGAAGATGAATGAATTACTGGTCTCTCTCTGGACCAAGCAAAAAAGAAGTGTCTTTTGTCTCCCAAAGACTCAGCAACCAGAAAATGTAGCAATGAAATGAGAATAAATTGTAGAGTCTTCCACGAACCACAAAAAGTCCAGTATTAAATTCCACACGTTTTATTGAAGAAATAAAAAGGAGATGAGCGCTGCTGCCTGCACGCTTCATCAGATCTAACATAATGAATTATTTAGAGCCTTATATACAAAAGTATATTAGTTAATTAAACAAAATTAATCAATTAAATACTTAACATTCAGTAAATCATTCATTTAAAGTGGCAAGTGCAAATAACGCTCAACCTATTTGTTTATAGAATAAGTATAGACACTTTAAAACCTTTCTAAAAAATATATTCAAAAAACATTTAGAAAGCATTAAACTATAAACATATAAACTTTAAAACCAGTATCTTATAATTGGGCATATTTGAATAAATAAGCTCATTAAAAGTCAAATGCATTTACCACTGTATTTACAAATACATTGCTTTCATAAATATGTATTTGGCATATATTCACATTGAAAACACACAATATAAAACAATATATGATGTCAATATATATTAATACAGCATGACAGTTGTTATCAACCTGAATAAATGCATAGTACATGGTATTCTGTGATAAAAAGAACTTTTGTCATTAAAAAGAATAACTATTCTTTATGTATGGTCACAATCATAAATAAACTAATGTGCAGAATGGGTATATATATTTCATAAATATGGTCATGTATAACCCATATGAAATATCATTTCATAAAAATTAAAATTAGAATAAAAAATCATCAAAACATGAAAACTCAACCTGTATGCATCAGTAGTGTGATCAGAAGAACAAATGAATAATAAAATGTGTAAAAGGGGGAAGGGGATTATAAGACACACTAAAGCTCTGTGCTATGGAAATGCCTAGACTATTCACAATTGACAATTAAAATAATATGCATTAAATGCTCTAATAACTTAGCTGGTTTCTAAAACAGGTTTCAAAGAAATGTGCTGATTTAGGCCTGGTGGTATATGTGCCCTGGTTTTAAAAATCCATTGTAATTCCAGTCTCGCTAGATAATTCATATTATCACCTTGTCTAATGCTGGGTGTCACAACCTGCAACACTCTGAAACTGAAAGTATGCTCTAAAAAATGTTGATATGTCTGGCTAACGTATTTTGATCATTCTTTTTCCTAATGTCGTATATATGGTTGTATATTCTTTCTTTAAATTTCCTTTTAGTGAGACCTATATAAAATGTGTCACATGATGCACATGTGGCCAGGTATATCAAGTTCATAGTGTTGCAGTCAGTATATATCTTTGGTTCAAATCTATAAAGACCTGAGGGAAATTGGTGTGTCTGTGTGTCAGTGATGTATTGGCACATACTGCATTTCCCACAGGGGAAAGTTCCTTTCTTATCTAGATTCATTTGTGGAGCATATTTGCTATTATTATCATTAGAATTAAAAATTAATTTTAGATTGTTGTAATTCTTAAATAGAAATTGAGGCTTATCACCTACCAGGCATCTGATATGTTCATCACTAGTTAAAACGTTCCAATGCCTAGCAATGATTTTTTTCAACTCAATAATATCATTGGTATATTTAGTCACATATCTTAATCTATTGTTATTATGTGATGTTGTCAGAATATGTGTGCTATTACCATGCGAGTTATCAAAACCATCATTCCCATCTATATCCAATGTTGTATTCTTGATGCATCGGATTAAACTAGCATCATATCCCCTATCTAGAAACAAAGTCTCTAAATGATTTGCTTCTTTCATTAGGACTTCATTGTCTCTACATAATCTGGTCAACCGAACATATTGACTCTTAATGATGCCTGAAAAGACATGCCTGGGGTGCATGCTATTATAACTAAGTATAGTATTTTTCCAGCAGGGCTTCCTGTATAGCGATGAGACCAACTTTTTATCTTGATTCAAAGTAAGGGTAACATCCAGAAAATTTATGGCAACATTGGAGTGTTCTGCTGTAAACCTCAGGAATTCTGTGGTGGACTCAAGATAAGTCACGAATTCCTGAAATGTAGTAAAGGTACCTTCCCATACTATTATTACATCATCCACAAACCTTCTATAAAGTTTTATTCTATGTGCCCAGATGCTGTTAAATAAATGTTGTTGTTCCCAAAAATGCACAACCAAATTTGCATATGTATTCGCACATGGGGTGCCCATGGCGACACCCCATGTCTGTAAATAACATTTCTTATTAAATAAAAAAACATTATTGTGCAGAACTAGTTCCAAAAGTTGGCAAATAAGTGTTTGCCTATTTGTGGTGAATGTGGTCTTACCCACCATTACTTCTCTAACAGCCTGTATACCGTAGTCATTCGGTATACAGGTGAAGAGATTTTTTACATCCAAAGTTATCAATAGGATGTCATTTTTACCAATCCACTCTTGATGTATCGACTCTATGTCATTAAGCAATTGATATGTATCTTTAAGAATGGATGGTATGTTATCTACAACTGGTCTCAAAATATTTTCAATAAAAGTAGAAATGGTAGAAGTGGCCCACCCTTTGCCCGAAACAATCGGGCGCATAGGAATGGGATGTACATTCTTATGGATCTTGGGTAACCCTTTAAAACAAGGAACCAAAGGATTTTCTATGTGAAAAAATTCATACGTCTCATAGCTAATTTGCATGCACATCAGCATATCATACAGTGTGTCATGTATGTTGGTCACAATAGCATTGATAACATTTAGATCTATTACTTTATAAGTATTACTATCTCCTAGTAACAATTCCATAGCATTAATGTAATCAATAGTGTCAAACAAAACAATCCCCTCTCCCTTATCAGCAGTCTTCACTACTATATTATCATTCCTTCTTAACATTTTTAACGAAACAAGCTCAGCACTGGTCAAATTATAGAACTTATGTTTCTTATTATTAGTAGTATAATGCGCATAAAAATCCCTTTCACATAACTTAGTAAAACATTCTACTGCTGGAGGTATAGCAGGGGTAAAAGTACTTTTGTGTTTAAACATATTTAAAGACAGTGTTTCATTGCTTACTTTATCACAGTCTTTAAAGTACATTCTCAAAGCTATCTTACATCCAAATAATCGAAGGTCAATGAATGTTTCATTCAATTTACTAGATTGTGAGGGTATAAAACTTAGACCCTTATTAAATAAAGTAATATCAGACTCAGACAGAACAAGACTGGAAAAGTTAAATACCAAATTATTCAGTCCCAAGCCGAGCGTTTCTGTCTGTACTGGTCTTGGGAATACTTCCGTTTCCTCGGTCCCCTGCTGTGCGAACGTCCTCTTGTGAACCTGGACTGTTTGATGGGAAACGGAAAAGACTGCTGATCATTATTTAAATTACCAGGTGCCTTTTTCTGAATGGCACCGAGTCTCTGTTCTTTATGATGCGTGTTCAAAGCAAGCTGGTTCGGTGGTGGTGTATGAAAAGATGTCGCATCGATGACATCAAGTACCAAAGGCGGGGTAGTGCCATGAGTGATTGATGACACACCAGAAACACTTGCTGAGGATGTCAAAGGAGGTGGTATAGGAATAGAATGTGAAGTTTGCGTAGACACCTTACGAGGATTATTAATGACATCTCCTCTGATGTTAGCATTATTTCTCATAGGTCTAGGCCAAATGAAAATATTGCCTGTTGAAAAATCATTGTGGTCACGCAACAACTTACGTTGTTTAGTAGATTGTAACTTGTCACTATATATACGGAGCTGAGTTAATACATTGTTTAACCTCCTACTGCAAGAATCTGTAGGATATTTATTACAGATATCTTTATGTAATTGCTCTACTCGTTTCTGTGTTTCAGTCTCTAAAGGGGCAAAATATTCCAAAAGCAAGTTCATATATTGGAAGCCCAAGTTAATGTTCAAGTCCTGCCACTTTTTCAATAACTTCGGATGTTGTTCTCCATACGAGGGCATGCATAAAACACGCATCCCTCGTGGCACTATTTTAAAGTGCAGACAGGCTTCTAGGTGCTTACGCTGCCAAGAGAAGCGCTGTAACTTATACAACTCATTTTCAAGTTCACGTAGCATATTATTAAACTCGACAAAGTTGGTATTATCATTATTCATAGTTTGAGTACTGGCTGTTTCAGAAAAATTCAGAGCCAATAAAGGGTTACCTTCTCGGTTAGTAAATTCATCCAGACTTACTACTTTGTCCCTCGTCTCTGGATTGTAGTCCAATTCTATATTAGCCAGTTCCATCATGTGGAGGTAAAGGCACTAATTAAATAGAAAACCAAGCAAAAAAGAAGTGTCTTTTGCCTCCCAAAGACTCAGCAACCAGAAAATGTAGCAATGAAATGAGAATAAATTGTAGAGTCTTTCACGAACCACACAAAGTCCAGTATTAAATTCCACACGTTTTATTGAAGAAATAAAAAGGAGATGAGCGCTTTCGCGTGCTGCCTGCACGCTTCATCAGATCTAACATAATGAATTATTTAGAGCCTTATATACAAAAGTATATTAGTTAATTAAACAAAATTAATCAATTAAATACTTAACATTCAGTAAATCATTCATTTAAAGTGGCAAGTGCAAATAACGCTCAACCTATTTGTTTATAGAATAAGTATAGACACTTTAAAACCTTTCTAAAAAATATATATTCAGAAAACATTTAGAAAGCATTAAACTATAAACATATAAGCTTTAAAACCAGTATCTTATAATTGGGCATATTTAAATAAATAAGCTCATTAAAAGTCAAATGCATTTACAAATACATTGCTTTCATAAATATGTATATGGCATATATTCACATTGAAAACACACAATATAAAACAATATATGATGTCAATATATATTAATACAGCATGACAGTTGTTATCAACCTGAATAAATGCATAGTACATGGTATTCTGCGATAAAAAGACCTTTTGTCATTAAAAAGAATAACTATTCTTTATGTATGGTCACAATCATAAATAAACTAATGTGCAGAATGGGTATATATATTTCATAAATATGGACATGTATAACCTATATGAAATATCATTTCATAAAAATTAAAATTAGAATAAAAAATCATCAAAACATGAAAACTCAACCTGTATGCATCAGTAGTGTGATCAGAAGAACAAATGAATAATAAAATATGTAAAAGGGGGAAGGGGATTATAAGACACACTAAAGCTCTGTGCTATGGAAATGCCTAGACTATTCACAATTGAAAATTAAAATAATATGCATTAAATGCTCTAATAACTTAGCTGGTTTCTAAAACAGGCTTCAAAGAAATGTGCTGATTTAGGCCTGGTGGTATATGTGCCCTGGTTTTAAAAATCCATTGTAATTCCAGTCTCGCTAGATAATTCATATTATCACCTTGTCTAATGCTGGGTGTCACAACCTGCAACACTCTGAAACTGAAAGTATGCTCTAAAAAAATGTTGATATGTCTGGCTAACGCATTTTGATCATTCTTTTTCCTAATGTCGTATATATGGTTGTATATTCTTTCTTGACAACATCACATAATAACAATAGATTAAGATATGTGAC
>NC_056731.1:1564296360-1564306360 GCF_019279795.1 Protopterus annectens | reverse complement strand
GCAAAACATCTTCCTGGCATTTCAGAATGAATCAGTCAAAGTAAGCTGGCAGAATTAACATAGTATCTCAAAGGAGATGAGTACTGAAATGACAGAAAAAAAGGATTGGTAAACACAAATTTATACCAGCGTTGTCATGTTTCAACCTACTCAGTTTGAGAGGTAAACACTATTAAGTGCTCATAAAGGGTGGTAAGAACTTATAAATGTGTCTTCTTAAAAGTGTACATTGCTAGGCATTTTGTTGTGGTCCCCATGGTCACTTGCCAGGTATTGCTCCTATCATGTTCATCATGTTGATCACTGTTGCAGTAGTCTTAGCTATATGGGTTATATCCTGCCAAGGATATAACAACCAGCTAGTTTTCAAAGCTTCAGGGCACCATCCATGTGCTGACACTGTCAGGCAGCTTGAGCTGAGCGGACTAAAAGACAAGTTGGGGCGCCAAGCCTCCCAGAGCTTTAATGCCACCAAAAAGTTTGCACCTCTAAGGCTTTTGAGGATCAACAGTCGGCCTGATATGTTTCCTTCGCTGGGCAGATGAGTTCTCTTTATGGGAAAAAAATCTTCCATTTTCTAAATATTGTGTTTTATCACTTTCCTCTTCAGGAAAGTTATTTTAAAGCTAGGAGTTCTGTGTTTTAATGGACTGTTGTGAGACTGTATCGTAGTTTTAAATGGGAGCACTGTTTTTTTTTATTAGTTTAAAAGTTGGATAAAGTAACTGAAAACATTATTTTCTGTGGAGAAATTGTGTTTATTTTACTTTTTTTGTGAAGGGGGCTGGCAAAGAGTTTTAAAATGCTTTCTACTGTGTTTATCTATGAAAAAAGTGACTTTTAAAGGACTTGTAGTTTTTACCAGCTTTTGTTGCCTGTCTTCCCCAGGAAAGTGGCACCATTTTCACCTGACCATGGAACAAACTACTGTATCCATGTTCAGACTTTCTTCCAGCCACAAAGGAAAAGGTTAAGCAAACAGCCATTGCCGCCACAGCAGACTAGCAACTGCCTAGAGCAAATATATGCCAGGAGTTAGCCACATCCTCTGCGGCTGTTCTGGTCCCCTCATTGCGCAGGGGAGAGCCACTCTTGTGAGTTCTGAAAGAAGGAACAGGGAGGGCTTCCCTGTTGTGTCAGAATGCTGTACCCATCCCTGAGGAAGCTGATGCTGCTGCCATTAGTAGAACAGTTGGCAACATTTTTCCTGTAAAAAAACAAAAGAAAACTAACCACGTGTCTACTGCTTCTCCAATTTCCTTACATAGGATTTGGTGCAGGGTTTAATTCAGGCTATTCATCCTTCTGGTGAAGTAGCTTCTGGTAAAAGAAACATGGATAATTCTTTTATTGAAGGGATTCAAGATTCTGAATCTGTATCCTCAGCGTATAAAATGATAAAAGAGAGGAAATATAATAATCATATTCTTTTATCAAAATACTGGAAAGAGAAATTGGCATCCCTAGATGATAGTAAGATAGCAGAGGCGTTTAACTTAACATTGAAATCAGTATCCCTTCAAAAACTGGTCTTTACTCAACTGATGATATTTAACAATGCGTATTATACCCATCTCACTCTTCACAAATTTGATTCAAAAAATTCACCTAAATGTCCACAGTGTTTAGATCAGACAGCGGACCTGCTTCACATGTTCTGGAGTTGCAAGTGCATTTATAAATTGTGGAACTCATTAAAATTGCAGTTACAAAAAATGGGTTACCAAAGCTCAACACTCACCTGGGAATTTTTGATTCTACACATCCCACCGGAGAATTTAGACAAATCAAAGAGGATCGTAATTATGAATATCAGTTTATTAATGAAATTATATATAGCCACAAATTGGTTGAACCCAGCACAGACATCGTGGCAAAAATGCAGGCTGTTAGTGATCAAGCATATTTTAGCGCATAAATTATTAATTAGCAACAACAAGAAAAGAATAAATAGTATAAAAATTTGGGAGCAAATCTTTAACATTATATTGGCTTAGAGGTTCCTATCCACTTTCTTTTAGGACATACAGTAAGTGAACAAACACAATCTTAGATTGGATAGAAGATGTAGAAACAATACAGATTGTTGGCTTGAGTTTGTTTTTAATTTTCTCTGATAGATGTTTTCGTTTTTATTTTTTTTTTTGTTTTCCTTTACGTGATTAATACGATATCTATTGTTAATGTATGATGTGGATATGTGAAATGGAACTAAACATTGGAAGCAATTTTGTACATAATGTAAATAGTGTGTGAATTGTATTATGGTTTTGAAAAACAATAAAAATGATTATCGAAAAAAAAAAAAGATTCTGAATCTGAACAGGAAGATGAAGGGGCAGATACAGGGTTTTCTCCTCAGATTTCTGATTCAAACTCAAACCCAGAAAAAGCTCCAAAACAAGGATAGACAGACCAGGAAACAAACTGACCTTGCTGCGGTACAGGAAAACCAAAAAACACAAGCCAACACTGGTGCAGAATTCCTTTAATACACAATGCTGAGTACTTTCATTCTCAAATAGTGGAACTTCATTAGAGCAATAAAAAGAAATGTATCCAATTCATTTAAAAACCTGTTGCATGAAATTGCATGGTTGATCTAAGCCAGTTGAATTGAAAACATCAATCAGTGCAAAATACCGTATCAAGTACTACCATAATATAACTTAGTAAGTATTAAATATGAAATTCTAACCCTAATCAAAAATAAAAAACTTAAACCTCATAATGTTTTAATTTTAAAATACAATTAATAGAGCACATTTTGTTCAGACCAGGCTACATTGTTGCATTGAGAAACAGTTCCCACTAAAATTTACAGCTCTCAACTTATTCTTCCATAAACCCACCTCATGGGTCCAAGATTATTTGTTCCAAAACAAACAATACAAATTCATGTCCTGCATTTAAATGGATATGTTTATATAGTGCATTAGTATTATGTCATAATTATAGACATAGATGCATTCTCTCAACTTTCTACCAGTCTTTCCGAAGTAAAATGTTTGACATGATTTGCATAGACCTAAATATACCACCCGTTTTGAATCACAGGAAAAGCGACCTCTAGAATGGATTGGTCGATGAACAACCATGCATATATGAAACAGGGGCCAAGACCAAAGAAGAGGAGCAACAAGAAATTGAACCAACAATATTCTTGAGACCTGAGACTACTGGTGTCAGCCCATTGGAGATAATTTTCAGTAGTGCCAAAGATTTTAAAATTTACAGGTACTCCTCAGAATGACTTGACAATTTCAATACCAACATTCTTGGTAAAGGTACGACTTTTGTACCAGCCAAAAGACCTAACATTTCTGATGTGCTAGTTGATTTAAAAATCATGTATTAGAAAAATGAACTTGGTATTATGGTTTAATTCTAATAATCACTTTACACCTTCTGTTTGTCTTCTGCGTAGACCTAGTGCCTGTCCACCATTTATTACAGACTTTTGATAAAATTAGTGAATTGGATATCAGACACCTTTTAGCTCAACCTGGTATTTTCAAATTCCACAATATTACCGAAAGTGAATGGAGGTTATTTAATGAAATTTGTGGAAATACAAGTTTGAGAATTATGAAACCAGACAAAGGGGGTGGTCTGGTTATTATGGGGAAAACTGATTATTCTAACAGTATGAATGCCCTGCTCATGGAGGACACCTACGAGGAAGTTTCATTAAACAAGTTTAATATTTCTTATAGCAAGATCAACTTTTTGTTGAATGATATGTTACTGCAAGGGCAAAGTGCTAAAGATGAATTTGTGTTTATGGTTAATGACAGACCCATTTTACCTAGTATTTGTGTATCCCCAAGATCCACAAATCTGTTAACAATCCTCACTTGCACACCATTGTGGATGGGGCTAGGCCAGAGGCGCCGGAAGCTGTTAAAGACGGGGGGGGGGGGCAGAGGGTGAGAGGGGCACTTAGTGAGCTAAAAAGGGCAATTTTTTAAAACTATTTACTGTCACGATATAGATTCTCTTGGAGGACATTTTAAGCTTAGCCAATTTCCCTTTTGGTGCTTGAATTAACCTTTTCTGATTGGCCTTACCAATCCCATGGCTGATAATTGTATATTAGCCCTAGTGAGAATAAATGTGATTGTACTATAGATAATTTGAGGGGACCCACGCAAAGGATGCAGCATTTAGGAACTGCCTCTATCCAGCAGTGGTATGAGGGTCAATCCTGGAATACATTTTCTATTAACCATCCTTAGCTCCAAGTTGCATTTGAATGTGGACATGGATGAGCTTTGTTTTACACAACATTCAGTTTAGATACCTGGACTGAGTATTTCTGATGTCATTTCTGATGCCATTTGACTTGCTGATGTTCATTAGAGCCATTTGTATTAGGTTGGAGGATGCCTTGTATGCCAGACACATGTCACCTCTAAGCACTCTGTAGGATACTGAGTATAGTGCTAAATCTTTGAGGTGGTCCATGCAAGACCTGTTGTTTAGGACCTGTAACCTTTTAGTAAGGTATCTCTGTGAGTATTACAATTGTTGCATGGGTCTGGACAGATACATGCCAAAGTAGGCATTAGACAAAATGATTGACCTAATGAGGGCTTTGTAAAGGGGACACAACAACATCTCTAGATCTAGTCACAATCAAATTGATATACGCTGTGCAATACAGAAAGACTTTCTTATGACTCTGGGCACATGTTGGTCAAAAGTTAGGTCACTGTACACATAAGTTCCCAAATGCCAAACAACTGGGTTAGTTCTCAGGGGGCATTGTCAATTTGGCAGCTCCCTGGAGTAGATGACATCCCAAAGGATACTATAACGTATTTCTTGGAGTTTAGTTTCGATTCATGATTCTGGCACCAGTTATTGTTTAGGACAAACCTTCCTGCATGATGGCTAAGTCATGTAGGGATTCAATAACTGCTCCTAGCTTGTAGTCATCTCAAACTTAGTCAGCAAAAGCCCTTTTACTTTTGAGATGTATATGCCAAACAGAAAGTCTCAGCACCGAACCCTGGGGACTCCATTGGTGGCTGGTCTCTTCCCCTATTTTGATCTCCTGCATCCTGTGAGCAAGCATACGCGTATACATTCTTTGATTCTCCTTCCTGATTGTATTAACTTGATTGTATTAACCTGATTGTATTAAATTATATTCCTTGTATAATACAGCACCACTTGTTCATAGGTTCATAGGTTCATACTAGGCTATCTGCCCTAGGGCATTTACAAGCCTAGCCAGAGTGTGTTTGGCTTTCACCACCCCTTGGAATGAGTTTACTGTGCCCTTTTTAAGGTTCGTTTACTGTGCCTCTGTCTAGCAGTGACACAGAAGTGACCCCCGGGGTGAACCTACGATCTCCCATCCACTTGTCAAGATTCCTCTTGAAGAGAGTCAGTGAGGGGCTCTGCCTAACATGGACTGGGATTTTATTCTAGAGTGAAGGGAGCCTCTGGGTTATGAATCTGTCCCTCCAGCATGTCCTATTTATTTCTGTGCTGAGGTTCAATTCTCTTGATCGTGTAGCTCAAAGGGATTTGGATTTTCTGAGGTGGAGCATGTCCATTAATTCCGGGTTGGACATGGCTTTGTACGTCAGGCACAGATCGCCTCTGAGTAGGTGGTATGCAACTGAGTAGAGCTGGAGTTTCTTTAGCCGAGGAGCATATGGCATTTGTTTGAGTCCCTTGATCCTCTTTGTGAGGTACTTTTGGGGTCTTTCTAGTTGCTGCAGGTGTCGGGTAAGGTACATCCCAAATGGGGCATTGTACTCAATTATGGGCCGGATGAGGGAAGAGTACAGGGGCACAATGACCTCCCTTAATCTAGATGTGAATCCTTTCATGATAAGATGGGCTATATAGAAGGTCTTTCTAACCACTTTGGCATTGTGATTGTCAAAGGAGATATTACTATCAACTTGGGTCTCTAGGTCCCTAATTACTTCTTCAGTACTTAATGGATTACCACCTATGTGGTAATTTGTGGGCACTTTGTTTTTCCGAAAGGGTATGACTATACACTTTTTGGCGTTTAGTTTAAGGCCATGGCTCTGGCACCAGTTATCCATTTCTATGAGTCCCTTTTGGAGGATGCTTGTGTCAGCTGGAGAGTCAATTATGGTGCCCAGTTTGCAGTCATCTGCAAACTTGGTCAGCCACGTTCCTCCTGTGTTAGCCTGTACCTCAGAAAAATATATACCGAATAAGAGAGGTCCCAGGACTGAGCCCTGTGGGATGCCACTTGTGACTGGTTTAGAGTCTGACATGGCTCCAGCAATTCTGACCATGTGGGTTCTGTCCTTGAGCCAGTTTGCAACCCATCTTATGACATAGGGGTTTATATTTAAGCTGGAGAGCTTGTCTATGATGCCCGAGTGGGGTATTGTGTCAAAGGCTTTTGCGAGGTCCAGGTAGGCTGTGTGAACTACCTTACCTTCATCAATGGCCTTGGTGACTGTTTCAAAGATGTCGACCAGGTTCAAGAGGCAAGATCTGCCCTTAACAAAGCCGAATTGGGTAGGATCCAGTGTCTGTAGGTCCCCAATGTCTTTGTTTATGAGTTCCATAATGATCCTTTCCATAGCTTTGCAGACCAGGCTAGTCAGGCTTATGGGGCGGTAGTTTCCAGGGTCCGTAGAAGCACCTCCTTTGTGGAGTGGGACCACTGTTGCTGTATGCCATTCTTTGGGTACATATCCTGTAGTAACGCTGAGATTGAACAGCAGCCTTATGTGTGGGTTCAGCTCTTCTTGGAGTTCATGTAGCACGCAGCCCGGAACACCGTCTGGTCCCATTGATGCTGTGTTTTTTGCTTTGGAGAGGGCGACTCTCACCTGGGCATCTGAGATGTCAGGGAGGCAACACTCTGCTGGGATAGATATTTGTCTTTTTGGAGGGGGGGGAGTTTGCATTGAACCTGTTTGCCAGGATGTTGGCAATGTCTGTGGGTTCAGTGTATTTTTTGTCATTATGGACTAACTCTGAGCATATCTGGGAGTTGCCACCCAGGCTTCTAACATAACTGAAGAAGGCCTTATGATTATCTTTAGTGTCTTGTGCAATTTTTCTCTCAAAGCTGGCCTTGGATGATTTTATGAGGGAACGTAGTTTTTTGCTAGTACTGATCAGAGATGCCTTCCCTTTTAGGGATTTTGCTCTATCATGTAGTAGCTTCCTGCTTCTGTTGTATAGCTTACAAATACAACAGCTGGGGTCCACCAGACAGGACGCCTGCCTTTGGGGAAATGGGTCTTGGTTTTATTTGGGATTGCATGATCCATGCATTCCTGAAGGTGTCCATAGAATGGGTTTATAAAGGATTCAGCAGATTGGGCTGTAGTTTCCACTGGCCTGGGGGCCTTGAAGGATTCCACTTCGGATTTAAGAAGTGTGAAGTCAGCTTTTGAGAAGTTCTTCACTGTGGTCTTCTGTGCTGGGTGTGGGGGCGGGATGTGAATTTCCAGTGAGATTAATTTATGGTCTGATCTTACCAAAGTGGGGTATACTTCTGGTATGGAACGTTGTGTTCCCATGTTTGTGATGATCAGGTCTAGTATGTTTTCCCCTCTTGTGGGAGTGGTGACTAGTTGTTCCATAGCATTTGAGTTTATGAATTCTAGGAACCTTTGGGCTAAGGTGTTGGGGCTTGAGTAATGCTCCCAGTCTATGTTTGTATAGTTGAAGTCCCCCAGTATGATGGTGTTTGGAGAGACCTTCATATTTTCCAGTGTCTTCAGGAAGGCCAAGTGGGGTTCCTGAGTTTGAGAGGGTGGTCTGTAGCATGCTACAAACTGGAAGGCAGTTTTGCCCACTGTTAGTTGCACATGGATGGTCTCCGATGCTTCGTGCAATGCCACTAACCTGGAGGTGTGGGTATCCTTGATGAATATGGATACTCCCCCTCCTTTTGTGGTTTGGTCCAAGTTTTGGGGCCAAAAAGCATGATATGAGGTATAACCTGGTAGTGCTGGGGTGCTTTCGGGAGCCTTAAACCAGGTTTCTGTCACTGCACAGACATCGATGTTCTCCATACTGAGGAGGGCTTCAAGAGCGTGCATCTTGAGGTTTAGACTTCTGGCGTTGAGCAGCATTACCCTTAGTTTCTTTCAACTTGTGTTGTCTAAGGAGGTAGGTTTGTCTTTTGAGCCTTGCCTAAAAAAGGCACTATGGGGGTGGCAAGAGCCTTTGCTAATATCTGAAAGCTCAGGGGTGACAGGTGCAAGCCGTCCCTTGTGAAGCAGCGTGGCTTGCCGAGCATGTCATCCCAAGAAGACAGACACTGGATCCCCTTTGAATGACACCAATACGTAAGCCAATTGTTGAAATTGATCATTTTGTCTTTATACTGTGGCATCATTCTTGGTGAGGGTAAGATGCTGCTCAAGGTCAGGGTCATACCAGCCTGGGCTACATAATCAGAGAGCTCCTCTATGTCTCTTTTCATGTAGTCCAGGGAGGTACGTCTCAGGTCATTTACACCAGCATGGACAATGACTGAGTCATATTTGTACCTGCTTTGGAGTGACTTGAGTGCTTGTGTTATGTGGCGGATTCTAGCGCCCGACAGGCATCTCACTGTGACCTTTTCCTTGTTCAGCCTGGTGAGCGGGACGTCAGTGTGTCTGACTATAGGGTCACCTATTACAAGTGTATCAGGTATGTTGTTAGGCCTTAAGGGCTGTGACTGTTTGGCACACTGACTTTGTGAACTATGTGTTGCATGTGATTTGTTTTGGGGTAGTGGTTGCTTGGATGTCTGCTTTGGAGGTCTCTGCTGCTTTGGCAGATTTTTATTTAGAGCCTCCGGGTATGTTTTTGTGTGTTTATGTGTTTGGTTTGCAGTTGTGGTAGGTCTATGTGAGACTGGATTTATGGTAGTGTGGTTACCTTCTCCTCCTGACTGGTTACGCCAGTACTGGGTCGAGAGAGTTCAGCCTCCAGTTTGGCTATATGGTTGCATCTCTCACATATATTTGTACTTGTTGGGAGGAGGAGAGGGTTGTCTGTATACATGAGACAGTTGTAACATTGCCTCAAGATTCCCAGATTCACCAGCTCGACTGGAGAGGAAGCCAGCAACTGACCTTTCGACATGCTAGAATAGTATAGGGAACTCCTTTGTAACTGAATCAGAAGGACCAATAGGGGATGAGGTACTCAAGGGGATTATATGAGGATGTAGGGCTTTTTTAGTTTATTAGTGGTTAACTTATAAAAAAAATGCTTATATGAGCAAGTGCAGGGTTTTAGATTGAGAATAGAGTGTTTAGTTTGAGAGTTAGAGCAGTTCCAAGGGAAAAAGTGAAGAGTAGACTTTGTGGAGCTGGGAATAGTTTAAACCCAATTAAGCGGCGCTGCCCGATGCTGCGCTATGCGCAAATTCGCGCAAAAGCGCGCTAAAGCAGGCTTTAAAGCAGGGGGTTAGAAAAAGATAGGAAATGGCCCAAAACGGTCAATAAGCTACAAGTTTCTGGGCTGGGACCACTCCTCAAGGGACAGATAGGCTGCTCAGAGCTCCCCACTCCCACTGGTGAGCAAAGAAGCTTCCTCCTATCCAAATACGGATATGGGCAACAAAGGAACTATGACACAGCCCAGAGATCAGCAATACCTGAAGACTGCACTATTCTAGTTCAGTAAAGGCGGGAAACAAGGATATTTTTTTGTTTTTTTTTCTTTTTTTTTTACAAAGTAGCAGAAATTAGGTACAGAAACACAGTAAATGCTTTAATTCGGCTAGCACACTTAAGTGTGTAGCCTACTAGTTAAACTAAGCAAAAACAAACTTTAAAAGTGCAAAAACTCAGGAATACAGTCAGGAATGCAGAAAAACAAATTTGCAGAGCTTATTTAGTTAAAGAAACATACTTTTCAGTGAGAAAAAGCAGTCGGAAATAAGTAGTCAAAAATAATACTTATAATCAATAGAAAGTCACTCTTCCACTCGCTACTGCTTGTAGAACTCTGCAGGACACCACGAGGAGCTGTGCTAAGTCAA